>NC_133898.1:107840214-108144424 GCF_964199755.1 Larus michahellis
GCATGTGAAAAATAAAATTTCGGTTATCTTCCTCTGACCTTGGTGTCTTCAAAACATCCCTATTAAAAGAATATGGATAGATATGTTTTGCAGTGTCATGAAGAACAACATACTTTCGTCCCATCAGAAGAAATGAATTCAAATCAAACCTGAAAAAAACAGGTTTCCAAGCCTCACTTCTAAAAACCTTCATGCTATCTGAAGAATCCCTGATGTTGTCAATTCCATGAACCAAATCAAAATAAACCTGACATCTCCATTTACAATAAGTCAGTGTCAATATGTATCTGTGAGAAAGAAGTTTTGCTTATACCTAAAGAACTGATAATGAAAGGTTGCTGAGCATCCTTAGACACCTGAATCCATTCTTAACTTTCTAAATATCAACAGTGTTACTGTCTTTCTGTGTTCAGATAGACATACATATGACCTTTGGCATATTAGGTTGCTCATTACCTTATAGAAATAAGTGATAAGTAGGTGGTCTGTCCTGTTTTGCATTAAATTTCTAAGCAGTTACTTCATAGTACCATCATAAAGGGTATTTGCAGCTATTGAGCTTTGAGTTCATACTCTCACCAGGGTGCAAAACTGAACAAAATAGCTAGAGTTCCCCTGAGCAAAACATAGAAAATCCAGAGCTGCATTTTAAAACACAGCAACATTCCCCTGGTAGAATATATTAAAATAAAAGAAGAACATTTGCATCACAATAACCAGGTGTGATGGCACCATATAACAACTCAATCTTGTCTTCAAAAATCAATTTTCAAGTATCATAAATTTCATCTTAGCAGATTATTACGAAAAAGGAATAGCAAGTATCATTAGATAAGCACAATTTTTACTAGTGTCAACATCCTGCATTTCTGGAGATCTTTAATGCCTGAAAATACTTTTAGATAAAATATTTTGAAACAAGTTGCAAGTCACAAGACAGTAATGTACTAACAGACAAAAGTATGATAATCTAACCTTGATGAAAAAGAATGTGGAGTTATCAGATGCATATTAACTCTATTCTTCATCAGTGTAGAACAGACAATTTGGTGGGGTACAGTCAAATACAGAAATGTGGGAGTCTTTTCTCAGAGACAGGGATAAAATCACTTGCCGTGTTGATTGCCTTTTCTTCTTTCAATTCATATACTAGGCTGCATCAGCAAGGAAAATGAAGACAGAAAAAATAGCATAAGACCATGTAATTCAGATCTGAATTAAGATTTTAGAACCTTTGATCATGTATTCCTGATTGATTCCTTCATTTTGCAACAGTAATGTTTGTTATTACAATTTTTGTGAAGATAGTGTTACGGTATGTCATCTCTTAAGATATGCAGTGGTCAGTAGTGACCATTGCCTTATAGAACTAACCTAGCTTCTAAATGGCAGTTCGTTATTAGTAAGTTCCCAGCAAGATGTAATTGTTTCTGGCAAACTTTGTGAAAAGGTAGAACACTTCTCTGGCTTGATACGTATTCAATTTCAGACACTTTATTGTTCAATTTAAAAAACGCTGTCATCTTGATGTAGGAAATAAATGGGGTGTACTTTAATTACTACTTCTTTTGATACTTAGAGAACTCAAGGAGTAAAATAAATATTTTTCTACCTAGGAAAAAGAATTCCACTGAGTTACTGGTTAGGGGAATGCTATGCCTCAGCATTACCTTTTCACATACATAAGTTCATCAGTTCCACAGTGGAACTATATAAGAGGTTCGTATGTGAAGATAAATCAGCTTTCTGATGGTGTCAGGTTATCCCTAGACTGAGGCTGACCAACAAGATGCTGGAACTGCAGCTGTGAAGATCCAACAGCCCCAAATTTGTGTGTGTAGGAGTATTTTCCTTAGCCTTTTCTTCTGTTGCAAACTTGCAAGCTACACTGTAAAAAAAAGAGCTATTACCTCTCATTTTTTTGCAGTATGTTATACCATTCATTGCAAGTGTAGTGCCTGACAGCTGTGTATAATAATTTCAAGCATAAAGATGTGTGTTAGCATTCATTCATTTTAACTAACCTAAAAAAACACTTCATCATCTGATCAATAATAATAGCATTTAGTACTTATGTACTGCTTTTCTTTTTTGAAAAGCTATACACACAGGATAATTTGGCTGCCAACATATATGAGCTAAATAATGTACAAATCTCAGTGGATTCTGTTTGTATTGTAAATAACTCTTGCCCATAGAAGGCTGGAAAAGATATTTTTTTTTTCTCCTATTCTGATCTCTGAGAAATATATTATACCACTGAACTCCCCAGAAGATTAACTGTCTACGGTAGTCACAAATTTACATTGAAATAGTGTAGGTATGGAGAAGAACTGATCAGTACAGGACTTAGACAGTGAACACTACCAGTTTATTCTCAAAGTCAGTTTAAAAACTACACACTGTGAAGCTTTTAACTCTTTGGGAAATGGCTAATAAAGTTGCATAGATCTCATAGTTAGGAAAGACTATCTCTATATATAGCTTGAATTTCATTTTGTATGAATTCATCGTTTTCTTCTCCAGGAGTGGTTTGCTGTTGGTTTTCATCAGTTTCAGTTTTTTACAAATCCACATTGAAACTGGTCTGCATTACTATTTCTTATCCCCTTGGTCACAAGTAGTAACTATTTTTTTTTTCCACCTGACTGTCTGCCTTTTAAATGATTTGTACAGATCTATTTCCACTTGTAATGAAAGATTTCATCTTGCAGGAGCTATTCCTGCAGTAAGAGCAATGCTTGTCTTATGATACTTACCAATATTTTTTCTAAAAAATTTGATGGACTATGGTTTCTAGTTGATGTATCAGATTGATTGCATTGTTGAATGCAGCCATGTGCTTAGAACTGTTAAATGCACGGATCTACGTCACCAGACAAAAAAGATCACATTTAGAGCTGGAAGGTTGTTAATCACTATTTAGTCTTTGCTGTTTCAAAATCAGGCAAGCTCTGTAGTGCCAAAAATACTGCACAGCTCTGAGTGTGAAATTTGAGTTACCATGCGCGTGCTGCAGAAGATTGTATTTCTGCTACTAAACCTCTTTCTGCCACTCTACATTCTCTTACATAAGGGATATTCACACTATGTACTTTAGGCACCTTATTTAGATGCAATTTAGAGTACAATCTAAGGTACTGAATTCCCAACAAGGTCAATGGAACTATGCAGGCTCCTCCAGAGAGCAATTCAGGAAAGGTAAATTCTTAAATTTTAAAGATAGATGATGAGAATGCCACCAGTTCTATATTCCTAAATTTCAAGGACAGCATGCACCAAATTTATTTCAGAGGTGCCTTTAGGACTTACCTGAAGCCTGTAAAAATCAGGAAGCAAACACCCAGGGAGCTCTGAATGAGCCTTTCCATTTCAAAGGAATGATAATGAAACACTTTTTACCTACGCTGTACCTGCATGAATGTAATTCAGGGCAGCTATAGATGAAAATAGGTATCACTTGATGTTACCCACTGGTCTGTGTAGAGCCAATTTATGATTTCAGGCCAGCTGAGTACACTAATTTCTATATCTCAGGAAAGAGTTTGTCAAATCCTTATTATTTGTCTCAAAAGAACGCTAAAGCCAATGACTGTAGTTAACGAGTCCAAGGCTAAATATAAGACCTAGGTCTTCAGGTAGTTAGTATTATATGTATTTTTTCATAGTTGTACAAGGATAAATATGAATTGTTAGGCAAGATTTTTTTCAATTTAACTCAATTACTCACACTGCTGATATTTCATATCTGTTCCCTTTTTTCTCTTCCAAGAATAATTGCACGTATGGGTCACAAAACATGTTTGTGTGCATGCTTTGTATATGTGACTGACCATACCTACATGTAGGGTAGATTAAATAGGAAGCATTTAAGGGTTTCCTTAACTCCATGTCTATTATTGGTGGCATTTAATCACCGACAAAAGGGTTTTCCTGAATAGATATTTATTCCTGACTTTCTATGACTTTCAGGTGCAAAATTGTACATCAACAAATCAAGGACATACTTTTGATCTAAATTTAAATCTAAACTACTTCATTCCATTTTCATGCATTTTTAGCATAATTTTTTTTTTCCAAAAAAAAGTAAGATTAACATATCTTATGTAATTCTATGATATATCTAATTCTCTACATTTGTCAGTGTGGAAAAACACTGCTACTGACTGCTTGTGTAAAAATATCTGATCTTGTGATTGATAACTCCTAGGAAAACTCCAGTATGGTATTGTGATATTGGCTTATATTTCAAATTCTTATTAAAATAAAAGAATTATTTGTATCTTGTTTTCCAGGTGTGGTAGAATAAAACTACTAAACCAACCTTGAGCTATGTGAACAATTTCCTTAATTCTTGATAGCATATTTTATTAAAAAATCCACCAGCAGCCTCCTTAATATTCTTTTAATCTAATTTTACTTGATGGGAAAATTACGTACATTTTGTGTTATTGCGGTGCTCTTTCAGTTCTTGAGTTATTGGAATATTAAATATAAATGAGTCAAAACTCCCAGAAAAATAATTAAATCCACTAGCTCGAATGATCTGTAAATGAAATGACTCACATAATAAGTCCAGCAACTTGTTAAACCCCCGTTTAAGAGAAAGTGCATAATATTTTGTATTTTGCGTTATGCCAGTTGGCTCATCTCAGCTTTCTTTCTTGAAATTTCTTGTGGTTCCCTGTGTTTGGCTTCAGTGCGGCAACTGCTTTTCAATTCTTCACTATTTTTGTCTAGAAAAAAATTTTAAAAATCAAATGTATTTCATTCTATTTTGTGTAAATACAGCTTTTCTCTTCCCATTTTTCATCTGTTTCATAGATTACCTTTCCCAAAATCTGCTATTTTTCCAATTGCCTGAATGACAATTTTCAGAATTGTCCCAACGCCTGAATATTTAGGGTCGTGCAGAATTATTTTCTTTAGGAGAAGAAATTCTCATGAAAACTGAGCTATACCTCTGCTCTAGTATGTGGTTCATCTAGGCTGTAGAGTAGGCATACTATGGATTTGTTACTCCTGGTAGTACAGTTGGGGGGGAGAGATGATACAGCAGTAGATGGAAACAATTAAGGAACTACTCAAAGAAACTGAACTAATATCTGTGATTTCACTGTATAAGTCTGAGGTGATGGCATATGTCATTGTGAGGCCGCTTTCTACCATTCTTGAAAGGTGGGAACAGCTGCAACTACTGAAAAAAAACCCCTAGTATAACATTGATTTCCAAAGAAGGCAAGAGGCTAGCTATTTCACCTCAGTCCCTAGAAAAAATGAGGGAGCAATTATAGGGAACTGCCCATTTCCAGGCATAACAAGAAAAAAACCCAAGAAAATAAGAAAAAAACCCAAGAAAAACAAGAAAACAACCCAAGAAAATAATTGGGAACAGACAGGATGGAGCAATCAAAAGCAAACATTAATAATCTTACTGCCTTTTCCGATGGCTGTCTCATTGGATGTAGGTTTCAGTAGAGTTCAGCAGTAGATTTCTTTCACTTTGTGTTACAGCAACACTTTTAAAGCAGTCTGCAGTAGTATCCTTGTCGCCAAATTTAGAGGACAGGGACTGGATGGGGGGACTACAAAACGAGTGGAAAACTAGTTGAACCACCAAATTCTGTGGATAGTGTTCCATGATTCAAAGTATGACTAGGAGCCAGTGGATACTGAGGCCAGCACCATCCAGCCTCTGTCAGTGACTTGGATAACAGGTTGGGGTGCAGCCTCAGCAAGTCTGAGAATGACACCAAATAGTGGGAGAAGAGTTGATATGCTGGATTGCAGTACTGCTAAACAGAGGGACCTTGAGAATCTGGAGGAATGGGCCAACAGGACGCTCATAAATTTCAACAAAGACAAATGCACAATCCTGCACTTTTCCTAGAATAATGCCGTTTGTGAGTACCGGCTTGGAACTGCCTGGGTAGAAAGAAGCTTTACGGAAAGCAATCCAGGTGACCTAGTGGAGAGGCTGAAAAGGAGTTAAAAATGTGGCCTTGCAGTAAAGAAGTTCACAGACTGGACTGTATGAGCAGCAGTGTAGTCAGCGGTCATGGTTATTATTTCCTCTTCAGCCCTCATGTAGAAAACTGTGTAGTTTTTGTGCCCTCCACCATACAAGGGAGATACTGGAAACAGACGCAAGAAGGACCCATTAAGGGGCTAGGGGCTGAGGTATGTGGTAGACAAGGAGAGGCTGAGTGGGACTAGAAGAGAGAAAACAGTAAGGGGGATCATAGTAATAATTTGGACTGAGAACAATAGGGTAAATTATTCCATGAGACATTTCAAAGAGAAAAATATGGTTTCGATGTCATTGTTACTCTCGTGCCGTACTCCCTGTCAGGGGAAGAGTAGCTGTGTAAGAAGGTGTGTATGAAAAGCTTACATTCATACTTTCTTCCACGGATTTACAGAATATCAGAATGTCTCATTAAAGACATCAGCAATCCTACAATTAAGATTACATATGAAAAAAGTAGTCAAGTGGCATGTTTTTTACTCTTCTAGGGTTTTAGAAGCGGTATTAAGTGTAAATGAAATACACTGTCTGGCATTATTAAAGGCGCTTTAGTAGAAAGCAGATTCAATCCCAAAGAAGCTAAGTTACAAACAAGCCTGCTGTGGATGGATACAGCCTGTATGAAACATATCACACGCCTCCCCATTCTAGCAGCAGGCATGAGCCTCAGGTCCCTGTCCTCACATCTCAAAATGAGGACTTAACATAGTTTCAGATGAAATTGTTGCCAGTTGTAATTAATCAGTGTCATCCAAAAAAATGAACTTTTTTCCTCCTCTTTAATCAGTAAAGAGAAATAGTTTCCTGCTTGGCAACTGTGTTTTCAAACAGAATGAAGAATCTAGAGAGAATAAAATCATTACTTGGCTTCCTTAATGCCAAGAGTGCTATTACCCTGGAGTAATGTGTTCTGTATTGTGTAACGGCAGCCGATATAACTGAGGAAACAGCGCTGGTAGACGTTCGTTCCTTTTCGTGCCTTCGTACAACTGGAGAAAACGTCTATTTCAAAGCATACCGACCATATTGGAAAGCAATATACAGAAGAGTTTATTATAATTTTGACATGAATATGAGTTTATAAGCACAGAAAAGCATTAAATATCTCAGTTTATCTAAGACTCAGCTGAAGGTAACATAAAGGTGATTATTATTCGGAAAGAGTAAACACAAAAAACACTTTTTATGATTTATTACTAAAAGCCATTAATGAATAAACATGAACTTAATTGTGGAAAGTGGAGCTGAATATTAGGAAATATTTGAACATAAGAAAATATACTTAGCTGTAGAACTGGTTTTTTTGTTTTCAAGAAGTCTGTGTAGAAATTGCTTTCTATCTTGCAGGCTTCAAATTAGACTAGAGAAGATTTCTATTAAATATAAACATAAGTAGTGGCCTAAATAACATTGTAAAGCTAATATAGCAAAGTGGGACATATATACACATCTGAAATAACTCTTGTTTTTCTTCTGAAGGCAGTAGACTGACTGTGATCCCACAGAAATGTTTTAAGTTTTCTTTATTTTTTAAAAAATGAGGGATTTTTTTTGGTATTGTTTTTAAATTTGATTGGTTTTAGGATTGGTCTACTAATGTCTGAAGACTTGCTAGTGAGAAATCAGTTATTTGTTGGATATGTATAACAAGGACTATGTTTGTTCTAATAAAATAACAACACCAAGACAGGCAAATAAGCATGGAACTTGATCGTCTCTCCTATTAAATCATTAGAACAATGCCTAGACATGTTTTTGGCTAAGATTCTCCAAGACTATTTCCAAGAATGGTTCCAGTTAGCTTAAACCAGTACTGATCCTGGTAGGCAGCTTGCTTGCAGCTGTGCTGGTCTGGAGGGCAAGAGATTTGCATTTGATGGATGCAGACTGCTCTGTGCTGGTTGGCCTCTGCCAGAGAATGGTCCCAACCGTTTTTAATTTATTAGTATAGAGATCTACTTACAAAGTCTGCAGCAAATCAAGAATCAGAATCATTAATCAAATCAGAACTCTATGAGGAAATAGTAGTATGGGTTTGAGAGTTTGAAGACCTTTTAATTCACACTTCTCTGAAGAAAAAGGCAACCTTACTAAGGCAAAAGGGGAAAAAATATCCGTGTTAAAATTGTCAGTTTTCTAGCAATTAAACTGAATGATTTGTAATTTGCAATTTACATTTTCCAGACATTCTCCTGACAAATCTGTCATTTCTGCAACACAATCTGCAGAATCTATACATATGAAAATTAAAACTATTTGAATGTCACTTCACCCTAAAAAAGTAGAAGGAATATCACCTGTAGTTTTTACACCTCAGAACTTGTTCTGTACAGTGTAGTATATGACCCTAATGTTTATTGAAAGCAAAGATGAAATTTTGTTTTCATATCAGCATTCTTGTAAATGTTGGCAAGGTTTGTAAGACTATATGGTTTTGATGGGTTTTTCTTTTATTGTAGCTGGTCACTGTGGTTCTCCGGATCCAATTGTAAATGGTCATATTAGTGGAGATGGTTTCAGTTATCGTGATACTGTAGTCTATCAGTGTAATCCTGGCTTTCGACTTGTTGGTACCTCTGTCAGAATTTGCCTACAGGATCACAAATGGTCTGGACAAACTCCTGTTTGTGTCCGTAAGTATCACTAATTTTTGACTGAATTATTACTACTATTTTAAATGTAACTGAACAGTAACAATGGATTGGATGTTTAAAGGTATTTGAATGAGGTGCTCAGATCAGGTGTTTATTGGTCCTATTTTTAATTACAAGGGTCATTATGATAATCTAGTCTAGTTTCTAATGTAGCACAGGCTGACGATCCAGTAATTTCTGATTTCTGTTGTTTCAGAAACAGGATGACATAGGCATTAAAGTGGGTTGAACAACAGGCTACAGCTGCATAACTTCATCTATCTCTTTCGCTCTCTTTCTCCAGGAATAATTTCTATGTAAACTGTGGGCTTACTGAGCCTCTCCCCTATTTTTTCACCTGGAATACCAAAACCCCATGGTATAATTTCATTGTTTGGTGGGTAAAGCTGGAATACTGTTCATCTGTGCAGTTTTGATGGTGACTGCCCATTTTTCAAGTTGGCCTCCTAATATTTACCAGTGCAAGCCCAGATGTGGCAGGCATGGTATTGGGTCTGTTAGAAAAAATGTGAACTTTTTTATTCCCTTTAGTAGGCTATTTGTTTTTTGCTCTTAATTCACCTGCTTTCGAAAATTCCTTAATTAATTACTGGAACTGTTGAGTCTTCCCTGCTCTACTTCTTTCCTCATTTGCATGGCAGGTTTTTTGATATTTTCTGAACCATCAGCCATTTAATCAGATTAAAGTCTGATTTCTCTGCTTTTTATTCTACTACTTTGTTGTGTTGTTGATTTTATTATTCTTTTTCAGTTTTAATAAGGCTTCCCATTTTTATACAATTTTTGTTATTTTTAATGGAGCATTTATATCAATTATTTCAATTTTGTAGTTTTTTAAGATGTCTGCAATTCAAACATTTTTGTCTACAGAGAAATAGGCACTGAGATGGTCAGCTTTTCTGTTCAATCCACATTAGTATCTTTGTTTAATTTCTGAGAAAATGTATTACTGAGGCATTAGATTTCAAAATGTTCGGTATTTTCTTTCTTAGTGGTAAAATGGAAATTTTTACCTGTATACAGCTGCAGGAAATATCTACCAAATGTCATTGTCCTTTTAAAATCCTATTTATATCTTCAAGTGATTTATATTCATCAAAGGAGAAGTGCCACCAGCTAGCATTATTACTTTTAGTGGATTAATTTTACCATGCAGTGAATAAAATCCCTTCAAAAGAAAGGGGCAAAGCTGAGGGGGATGGTGGGAGGCTACATCTTCTTAAATTGATGTTATCATTACTGTTACGAGAAGAACTGGCAGCAATTTCTGTCATTACAGGTTGCCTAATACTTCCCATTACAATGTGGGATTTTTTTTGCTTATAGCTCTGCCAGGCTAAAAAGCCATACAAGATGACTTTTTTATGTCAGCATCCAAGCTTCAGATGATTTTCCTACATTTATTTATTTAATTTATTTAATTTATTTATTAAAAATTCTTGTAAAAATTACTCTGTTATTTCTGAGGAGGAAAGTGAAAACATACTGTTTATCAATGCTAGAAATGTGCATTCTAATGTGATACTGAAATGGTCTTTTGACTGAGCAGCATGGATCAGGAACTAGAAATGTGGCAGAGGTACCATAAAGAAGTTATGGGCTGTGGCCCTGAAAATTTACCACAAATCGGCCTATATTTTGTGAGAGTTTTACAGAAGATCACGCATCCTTTTATTTTTCTAGTTGTCTTTGAAAGAAATTTCACAGTTGTATGTACTAGACACTGTGATCTTCAAAAATTACTCTCTGCTCTGGACTGTTCTCTGGACTACTCCACCCGTCACTACTTGAGCTTCTTAGTTACATATGAAAGTCAGCCTCCTTCATCTTGCATAATTTGTGACACACAGGTGTTTCCCTATCTCTTTATTGGATAAGCAGTTGGACCACACTTTAGCCAAATATTTTCTGAAAGATTTTTCACTTGCTGGTTATTGGGAGTTAACATGAAATGTGAAGGAAGACATCTGATTAGTTCCTTGTGAGTAACAGCACAAAAAATCAGGAGAGTAACCCTTTACTAAAAGTATTAAAGATGACAAAAAGATAGACTTAGTTGTATAGCTGGGTACTCACACTGGGTATTTTTTCTTGTCCAGAGACTATCAGAACTACCATTATTTCTTCTGGGTTATGTATTTTCTGTTGTGAGACAGAAGTCTCCAGGGCCTAAGAAAAATAATGTGTTAAAGCCTGGAGTATATATTTGAGAGTTATATTACATTAAGTGGGTTGATCTCTTTGCCATATAATAGGGAAACGCGTAATTCCTTAGCGAGTATCAATTTCAGATGTGCCAAGTGCATCTCTTTTCCCATGACATATTTGGGACTAAGTGTGCATGTGGATACCCATGCGTGTGTGTGCATGCATGCATAGAGCAGTTAGTTATATTAGGATGGAGGAGGGAATTTGTATTCCACCATTTAGATGACATAAAAATAGCAGTAGTAACCTTTATTTGAAATGTCTTGGCTACTGCTTAGGTAAACAATATTAAATTGATTGCATAAAAGCCTAATGGTGATTGAAAACACTATAATGCCAAAATTATCTACTTTGCTTTTTTTTTCTTTTTTTTTTTTTTAAAGGTGCTTTTAGCTACTTGCTACTGTGTGAATCCAACTATTGGCGTGTTTATCAGTCAACAAGTCGATATCTAGTAACTATAATGGAGCAGAGGCAGAACTAGATGCGGTGATTAAGATCTCAGCGTCTGAGATCTTTAGTTTCTGGAAAGTGTTACAAAAACCAGTATCCTGTCAAGAGTAATGAGTTCTAAACAGGAACTGACTGACTCTAGGGTATGCTTTTGTTGAAAAGGGCAACTGAACAGAATTATCCTTCATTATTAGAACTTGTACAAGAGACCTAATTTTTTGTTATTAAAACCTATGACATATAATTGTTTCAGGAAACTGTAGAAAATTTAAGGTCACAGCATTTTTTTCTTAATTTAATAGGTTTTTAGATAAGAATTATGTTAACTGATTTAGTATGGCCCTGGAAATCGCCTTATTTTTTGAAACTTGATCATCTGTAACAGATTTAAAATACAACTGCACTAGAATAAAGTTGATCCTGTGCCTGTAGTAACATTTTATTCTGATGTTTAGGGTTTCATCTTCAAATGCTGCAAATGAGATGGTACAGAAAGGATTCAAGTGATTTGGGTAGATTTATTTGCACAATTTAAGGGCTAAAGTCTCTATACAGGAAGGTGTCCTATTTAATTCCCAAAGATCAGGTACTGTTGAAAATACTGTTTCACAGTTGAACTCCATGATAAAATAAAGAGAAACACATTTAAATTATTTTTCACTTATGTCTTGAATTAAAAAAACAAAACAAAACCAAAAAACAAAAACCACAAAGTAATAAAGCAAAAGATAAATGCGTGCATAGGATATTTACTTGAGTATGATAAAAGTCACTAGCACAATGTTGAAAAGTTGTGTGTGTGTATACATTCTGATTTTCTATTGTCAGTATCTGTGCTTTTCTATATTTTTATATATTATTTTAATGTCTTGTCACGTGGTAAGCTAGTGCTTGACCATAACAAGTGTATTTTAGAAGTGTCGTTTAAGTATAATCAACACATGTAATGCACAATCCTATTTTTTCTTAAATTTCTTGTATAAATATAAAAGACAAATTCAGAAAGAAAAAAAACCAAAGCACAAAACCAAACAACAAAAGAGCTCCAACCTGCAAGTGATTCCATGGAACAGTACTTTTCAGTTAGATGCTAGCTTGCCTATTTTTCTTTTAACAGCGATCACATGTGGACATCCTGGGAACCCAGCTCATGGAATGACTAATGGCAGTGAGTTCAATTTAAATGACGTTGTAAATTTTACTTGCAACACTGGGTACTTACTTCAGGGTGCTTCTCGAGCACAGTGCCGAAGCAATGGGCAGTGGAGTAGCCCTTTACCCAACTGCAGAGGTAAGAAACTGTCTCGTATATTCTCCATCCTCTAATGGCTTATTTCAGGCATTATCCTTTACCCTGCCCTCAAAATATTAGGATATAATTCAGAAACCAGACCTTTAGGAACTTATTGCCACCTTAGTTTGAGTTTTTGCATTTCTATATTGGAAAATGACGTGAGTCCAAAGAAGGGCAACGAAGCTGATGAGGGGTCCAGAGCACAAGTCTTAAGAGAAATGGCTGAGGCAACTGGGGTTGTTTAGCCTGGAGAAAAGGAGACTGAGGGGAGACCTTATCGCAGGACAAGAGGAAATAGCCTCAAGTTATGCCAAGGGAGGTTTAGACTGGATATTAGGAAAAATTTCTTCACTGAAAGGGTTCTTAAGCATTGGAACAGGCTGCCCAGGGCAGTGGTGCACTTGCCATCTTTGGAGGTATTTAAAAGACTTGTAGACGTGGTGCTTAGGGACATGATTTGGTCGTGTTTTTTGGCAGTGTTAGGTTGATGGTTGGACTCAATGATCTTAAAGGTCCCTTCCAACCTAGGTGATTCTGTTATTCTAGGGATGATTATTGGGGAAGCCTTTTCAGTATTTTACCTCAAAGTTCTCAGTCTGCAGTCCCTAGCATTTAGTTTATAGACATATAAAGTGTACTTTGTATCACAAAAGTTATATTAAATTCATAAATTACAGTTGGCTATCTAGTCTGAATTAGGTACACTAGAGTAGAGTTTCCATAAATGGTCTATTACTCTTACTAAAACATTATGCAAATGAATATTCATGAATCAAAATGCTATTAATTCTTTAGTAATTCCTAACAACACCGAAGAGATGTTCATAACTTTTGTACATGTGAAACCTGACTTTTCTTTGCCCAAAAGAAAATTATAAAGTAAAATTTAATTCTGCTTGGGTTTTTTTCTGAAGACATCTCTGAACTTGCCTTCTACTATGTGCTGGGTAAGATGTAGATGTTTTGAGAGATGAGAATGAAGGCAGCAAGTCGAGGGAGATCATCCTCCCCCTCTACTCTGCCCTGGTGAGACCACATCTGGAGTACTGTGTCCAGTTCTGGGCTCCCGAGTTCAAGAAGGACCGGGAACTGCTGGAGAGAGTCCAGCGGAGGGCTACAAAGATGATCAAGGGACTGGAGCACCTCTCTTATGAGGAAAGGCTGAGAGACCTGGGTCTGTTCAGCCTGGAGAAGAGAAGACCGAGAGGGGATCTCATCAATGCTTATAAATATCTAAAGAGTGGGTGTAAAGAGGATGGTGTCAGACCCTTCTCAATGGTGCCTGGTGACAGACACAAGCTAGAACACAGGAAATTCCATCTCAACATGAGAGAAAACTTCTCTACTTTAAGGGCGGCAGAGCACTGGAACAGGCTGCCCAGAGAGGCTGTGGAGTCTCCTGCTCTGGAGATACTCAAAGCGTGCCTGGATGCGTTCCTCTCCAGCCTGCTCTAGGTGACCCTGCTTTGGCAGGGGGATTGGCCTAGATGATCTCCAAAGGTCCCTTCCAAGCCCTAAAATTCTGTGATTCTGTTTGTGTCATGAAGAAGCCCATGTATAAAATGTACATATTAGAGAAGGACAAAAAGAAGACATTTAAAAACACAAACTCAGATTTCGTTTTGTCCTTTTCATTTATTTATCCAGATGCTTGTAATGTAATTAAGATTAAAAGGGAAACAAGTCTCTGAAGTTACCATATTGTTATTCTTTCCATTTATGGCCATTATTTTTATGTATTTTCCTCAAGCTTTGGCTGCTGTTGCAGAATATGGAGCTAATATCAAATATTTGGCCTATTCAACCAATATTTTTATCGGATCACTAAAATCTGTTCATTGGTCTAGTTTTTTTTATGTTGTATGCCCTGAAATACCTTGTATTGGTGTAGTACTTGCTTTCAAAGCTAGAATTGTCTGGGTGCATTTATAACTTTTAACAACAGTACTAATTTCCAAATGTGTAAACCAAAAACAAATAAAAAATTCTTTGTCTCTGGGGAGAACCAGATGATTTTTCCTGGTATGGAATGTACAAAGAAATAGAACACAAAGATCGATCAATCAATCGATTGATCAATTGCTCTATCTATGCATGTATGCATATATATATATATATAATAATATATTATACCTAAGATAGATTTTTGAGTGGCAAGGCTGGCAAGATTTTTCTTCTGTGACATAATTTGGCAGATCTTTGCTAAATTATGAATCCTCTGAAAGTGACCTAGTCACTTAGGTTTTTCCTTAGGCTGATGAACCTTTCAGTTCTCTGGGACGGATTCTATCTCATGCCCGAATACTGACTACAAAATTAAGAAGCTAAAGACTACTTTATAAATTTTAAAAAACCCATGATTTTTTGAATTAATCTCATCTTCCACTATTGACAATACAGGTCTGGAATTCTATTGACATCTCTGATTAGACAGGTCCAAGTTAGACAGCTTGTAAAGTGGGTTAATACTAAAGCAGATCAAATAACTTCTCCAAAAATACAATGGCTGGTAAGCTTTTCTCAAGTATTTTCTTGCGCTGGAAGAATGATCACTTAAATGTGAAGTCAAAGTAAGCACTATGCTTTTTGTCCTTTGTAACTTGTCTTTAATGTGCTAAAGGGAATTGCAGTCAGCGAAGTTGTGCTAAGGATACTAACATTGGGACTAAAAATCACATAATAAGAAGTTAACTTCAGGTATTGGTAGCTTCATTATCTCCACCTGTTGGTTTATTAAAAGTCATATTGTATTACAATGGTTGTTCTGAAGAATAATTATTATGTTTGGTGATTAGCTCATCATATTGTTTCAGAGATAGCTGATGCAATTTCAAGCTCAGTGTGTGTGGAATTAGATCTTTCATTCTCATTAAAACAATACAGAGATGGCAATTCCCTCAGTCACTACCCTCAGAATTCATTCAAGTGAGTTAACTAGCATAGCAATATAATTATTGGAAAAGAGAAGCAGGAATTAGCAAACTGTTCCTATTTAGGCTCATGTACTTTTTTTCCATTTTATACTGTTTTGTATTGCTAGACTTCAGTGAACAAACTCCTCTATCTCATATGTGAGGCACTTAAGTAAGGTTCTATTTGTTGAAAATATACTTTTTCACATATCTGTAGATGCAGTCCATATCTGTTCTATTTGACTATCAGAGGCAGAGATTTCATGTTTTTACTGAAGTTCAACCCCATTTACAAGCTGAGTTCAGCATAAGAAACTCACAATTAGTGGGAGAAAAAGAGACGGTCAGGCTAATACTGGAGTGTTGAGGTGTGATCAGCCTTGAACTCCAGGTTGACACTTAAGGTGTTTGAAAGAGAGAAGTCATAAAGTTTGCAGTTTCTCTAGATTCAAGGTGATCAACCTTGAACTCCATGTTGACATTTAAACTCTTTGAAAAAGAGATAGGTCATAAAGTTTGCAGTTTCTTTAAGAAATTCTACTTTTGGGTTCTGTAGAGGAATTTACTATCTAAAGTAACAATAACTGTTGTAAATGTATTTGTGCACTAGAAGATTTTTAGTTGCAGTGAAAAGGGAATAGTAAATACGAACTTCAGTTAAAGCATATCAGTGTTAGACTATTTCCATACCATTGACGTACTACATGCATCTCTGACCTAGAAATCTTGTAGATTCTATTTCGATTATATGGAATTTTAAAATGTTGTATTAATTGTCTTGAGAATTGGTGTTGTTTCTTATTTTAGGTTAGTGTGGTAGGTTGACCTTGCAGTCAGTATGAAGTGGTTTTTCTCTGCTGTTCTGTCTTTCTCAGTCTTTTCCTCTGCTCTGGTGTGGGTCCTCCACTGGCTGCAGAGAATATCTGCTCCCCCATGGACTACCTTCTCCTCTGACCTCAGTGTTCCCTCTATTTTTTCTCACTAATTATTTGTGCCCTCCTCCACTCTCTGTGGCATTTTCTGCCTAAACATACTTTCCTAAACAAACAAACTTTCCTAAACATATTTTCACAGAAACTCAAACTTCCCTCATGGATTCAACTGTGATTTGATGAGAGACAGAGATGGAGTTGTTCAGTCTAGAGAAGAGAAGGCTCAGAGTAATCTTAAAAATGCTTATCTAAAGGGAAGCATGAAAAAAAGACAGACAGGCTTCTCCACGGTGCCCAGTGAAATGACAAGAGGCAAAGGGTACAAAATGAAACATAAGAAAAAGTTTTTTATCTGTGAGGGTGGTCAAACAACACCTGAACAGATTGCCCACAGAGGTTGTGGAGTCTCCATTCTTAGAGGTATTCAAAACCTGACTGGACAAGGCCCTGGTCAGACTGCTTTAGCTGTCCCTTCTGACTTCAACTATTCTGTGATTCTGTATATATGTTATGACTAAAGAGTTTGACAGATGCACATGAAGAATCTTGCTGAAATGGTATGTGGTGTCTCCAGATCTATTTTTCTGCTGATCCCACTGTTTTAGGCTAGTACATAAGACAGAGTTAACAAAAATAGTCAGGCTGCAAGCTTTTCAGATTAAAACACAAGTGTCACAGACTAAGGAAAAATGGAGTCAAATTATAAGACTGTGACCTAGATCACCTGATCTAGGGGAACTAGATGGGTAACTAAGGTAACTTCTTAACCATCTCTGCATGACTCTCCAGTACTCAAAAAATACTTGAAGGTACATCTAAATAAAGAGTATACGACTGTTTTCCCCAAATTAGATGAATACAGAACAGAAGGAAAGGAATTTCAACGAGTAAAAATTTATTCCACATATTGAATAAACACTGTAAGAGATTATCTAAATCCCAAGGTCCCGAAACCCTACTGTTCCTAGTGTGCAAGCATCAAAGCTTATGCTTAACTTGACACTGTTAAGAACCCTAGCTGAAGATGTCTATATGCTGCTGCTCACAATGAATTTAGGAATTCACTGTGAAACAAAAACTTTTGGTGTTCCCTCAAAAGAATGAAAAGAGAAGTACAGAGCAGTCCGGTTCAAACCTCTGTATCAGCCAGGCCTGTTCCCACAGAGCACTTCTCTGCGTGTGTCTACCTAGTTTAATTCTACCTGTGTATCTGGGCAAAGGAGTCTTCTTTCTGTAAGCTGCCTCCCTGTCACCTCATAGCACAATTACATTTACATCATTTCACTGAGAGCAGAATTCGATATACCATTTCAGATTTTTGCTTCAGTAAATACTGTGGTTTTGGAACATATGCTATGAAAATTGCTGTAACCTATTTTTATGATAATTATGCATTTTATTTATAATTTGATATAGTATGGATTAAAAGATGAATCTGCATAGTTGAAAATTATTAGAGATCTCTTCTGTCAAATCTAAAATCAAATAAATCCTGTATTACATTATTTACATGAAAGAAGAGCAAAACATCCTTACTGGTTAGATTTAAGAAATAGTAAACTACATTTCAATGATGAAATTCTGATGAAGTGATAAATTTGCATCCATGATTTTAAAAAAATTATCAAAATTCTGTGAACGAAATGGCTTATATCAAATTTACTTGTAGTGAATTGATTAGAATTTACATAAAGTAAGTAACAGCACTTCTTCTGGCATATGCCTTTCCTTTTAAAATTGCCTTTCATCTAATAAGTGAAAAACATTTGTATTAAAGTTCATTGTTAGTCATGAATTATGAATTTGTGTACAAAGAAAGTAAATCTTCCAGCACCTTAAATATACTGCTGGGAAGGAACTGATGTTTCTGGCAAACCCGTATCATTTAATTCAACAGAGATTTTACATATGACCTTTCTTTCAAACCTCGGTTTGAAGACTTGAGTCAATAATGAACGTGGCTTCACTTCACTGAGACTCTACATGCATTTAGTACAAAATATAGGTTATGGCTTGAAGCTATTGCATAATATTATTTTATTGTACTTTATTTTATTTTATTTTATTTTATTTTATTTTATTTTATTTTATTTTATTTTATTTTATTTTATTTTATTTTATTTTATTTTATTTTATTTTATTTTATTTTGCAACTGAGCTATTATGTATGCATGGGAAACTGGTATTTTCAGAAAATAAAGCTGTGTAGTTCTTGGGCATTCTTTTGCAATGATACATTGCTTCTATCTTTTGTGTCTGTAGTAGGTTAACTAGTAAGTCACTGGCAGGAAATTTACCAAAGAAATTATATGATTTTTTTTTGCCTGACAAGAAAACAGTTGCAGAGGTTTGAGCTGGCTTACATTCTGCAGTCTCTATCAATAAGTCCACACTATTTGTTACTAATAAAGAATTCAGGTCTCTCTGTTCGTTTGTCCTCCTAATTCAAAAGGTTTTTCTTTTTATATCTCATTACTGATAGATTAATGAAAAGATCACTTAGACCTTTTGTCTTATTAAGAATCTGATGTCTACAAGGAACTGTCAATTTTCTTCAGTGGGTATGTGATTATAACGTTTGGTAACGTGTTCTGCTTCTTCACTGACAAGAAAAATAACCTCTCTGGTGACAGCTGATAGAAGGGTGGGAAACATTGAGACTGATCACCAGTTCTTCTAATCCAAAGATAAAGCAACTCTGAACCTAAGCAGTTTTCCATCTATGGAGGTATCAAGGATTCACATAAACTGAGAAAATTTTGTGTTTTGTTCTTCCAAAGTCAGAGGCCTTTGTTGAGATTTTTGCATACTTAGAATGTTAGATACACCTAATCTGTTCATGTTGATAGCATGTTGATATCCTTCAGAAGGATAATTAGAACTTGACTAAGTTTCCTAAATAAAGAGGTGAGGTGCCATGGGAGATGCCATACAGTGAGCTATTTACTGGAAGCTGGCAGAGATGACGCAGAACTTAAAATTACTCCTGCCATTAAAAATTCATCCGTGACAGCCTCTCCGGAGTGGCACCTGCCTGGGGATCAGCCAAAGACATCTCAAAAGGTAGTAGAAACATCTTTTGGGGCAACTGAATACTTTCTCTAACATGTGAAAACCAAGGCTCTGATGAAGAAAAATCTAAAGAGAAAGGCTTGATCTTTCTGATGTATCTGCTAGTGTAATGCCTGGGTTCATGCTGGGGATGGATCTTCCTTGGAAGAGAATTCATACATATCCAAGAGACAAGTACATGCTTTTTAAATTAGTTAATCAGGTGTTCAAAAAAAAAAAAAAAGTGTTGTTTTATAAAATTGGACCCACTCAGTTCAAAGCTTAAAAAAGTAACTGCAAGTTGATGGAATATTTTTTGACACAATTCTCTAAAGGGCGGGTTTAAGGAGGACGGAGCCAGGCTCTTTTCAATGGTTCCCAGTGACAGGACAAGGGGCAATGGGCACAAGCTAGAACATAGGAAGTTCCGTTCAAATACACGGAAAAACTTCTTTACGGTGAGGGTGACAGAGCACTGGAACAGGCTGCCCAGGGAGGTTGTGGAGTCCCCTTCTCTGGAGATTTTCAAGACCCGCCTGGATGCAGTCCTGAGTGATGTGCTCTAGGCAATCCTGCTCTAGCAGGGGAGTTGGACTAGATGATCTCTGGAGGTCCCTTCCAACTCTGAAGATTCTGTGATTCTGTGATTCCGTAATTCTTACTCCGCATTTATTTTAGTATAGAGTTAGCTAGTTAGTTATCAGAGCACTCCAGCAGAAATTTTCCAATAGAAAACATAAGAAAGACTGCATTTTTTGTAAGAATGAGTGACTATTTGGCATGTTTATATCAATGATAAATATTTTGAAATGCAATTAAAAGCAATACGTATCCTAGGTTTCATCTCACGAACAAACAAATGTGAACTATATACTTCATTGGATCTGTTAATGTTATTTAAGGTCTTGTTTATAGCAAGATATTATTTAGCAAATTATTAGTGTTATTTTGCACTATTACCAACAACATTTATACTACATTAATTACAGTGAAAATTTCCTAAGGTCCTCCGAAACATGATGTCAGGACCTTAGATTTTGAATAAAAACACAATTTGGATTTTGTGTAAAAACACAAAACACACTGCTTCCTAAATATTTCAGTTTTATGGTTTGCATGGCCAGGATTTCTATGATAAAATCACCCTTCAACTGGCCCCCATTGAAAAAAATAACAATTAAAAAATCAAACTCCTATGTATTTGAGACTTCTGCAAAGTGAAGTTGTAGGTTGAGTAGGGTTTTTTTCTTTTTTTTTTTTTATGCTTGACTTCACTGAGCAGTTATCATTATTGTGTATTATTGACTTTGCACTGAACTTCACTAAAATTCCATAGACTGGCAACTTTCTAATTGTGCTTTCACAAGCAGTGCCTTCTTTTTTTATAGAGAGTGTTTCTTAGAATTTGTCCTGAAGTCAGAGTGAACCAGAGTGCCAGTCCCTATACATGTTCTAGATACCAACACTAATGCAATACTTTTCAAATAAAAAAGTTTAAAAACACTGGTGATCAGATATGAAAGTTTAAAAAAGCAGCTTAACATTGTTTCAGTCAAGAAAAAAAAAAAAAGAGAAAGAGAGACCGAAAATGAAAAATGAAATACTGTGAATGATGTACTTTTTGGTGATCGTTCAACTTTCTAACAGAAAACTGCCTAAAGGACTCTGACGTGGTCTTTTCGCTTCTTTGTCCTCAAGGGTTTGCATCTACTCAGTGTGAGGTTCCAAATTCATCAGGGCAGACTTAAAGTATTCTCCTGCTTTCTCTTCTCAACAGACTAAATTGAGAGTGCCAGAACTCATTTCCCATGTAACCCTTGACAGCTGTCATTGAGAGAAAGCAATCTCCATCTACTCGCACCGTGATTTACAACGGAGTCCCCCGGGTGAAAGGCAATCAGGGAAACTACTGCCTTAGTTCTGCACGCTGGCCAACTCAAATTCTTTTTCTAAAGTAGTCCTTACTGCAGCCCTTCTTAGCAACAGCCCACTCGTGTATATATATTTAAAAATCTATAGCTGATGTTAAATGGCACTGCAGGCATAATTCTGTTTACTTTTTAGCTTGAGGGATAGTGTTATCTTGCATAATCATTTGATACAACTTCATGTATGATGCAAGAATTTTTTTGCATAGAGCGCATACTTAAATTATGCATTCAGTGACTATTCTGTATTTTATTCATCACTGAGTTGGCTAAACAGGTACTACTGGTACAAGAATGAGAACACTGTATCACACAGACAAGTTGATACTTTGGGACTGTAATATATTCCTTGAACATTCCGTATTTCTGGTCTGCATGGAGAATTAAGTTTTTCTATTCTCCCTATTGTGTTTCAAAGATAATTCAGTTAGAATTGCTTTTGTGTAGCTTTAGGGCAGCATATCTTCATGAAACAAAATTCCTCTTTCTTAATTTCTAATACTGGCTTTTCAGAAGCAAAGTTGGCAGGCTTACCCATTAAACCAAAGTTTCAATGTTAAGCAGTTTTATTTTATTTTGTTTTATTTTAATAATCCTAACTGTAGTAATAAAAGGGACAGCTGTTGTGAATGCTTGTTAAAAATTAAACCTCAGCAAAGACTTAAGTAATCCATAGGATGGGAGGAATATTTGAAAAGAATTGGCAGTGGCAGTGGTAGACAAGCTCTCACTTAGGATGTGATAAAGCATAAGCTCTTAATCAGTCTGAAGATTATCAAAGTGACTTCTTTTAAAGACTATCCTGTGTTCTGGAGGTGGGTATTCTTTATTGCTCCTGTTAGTGGTTTGTTGGTTTGAAGAGCAGCAGTTAAGATTTTTTTATGGTAAGAAAAAGGTGTAAGAGGGCATATGAGCCTCTAACGTAGTTTTTAGTGCCTTCAATTACAGTGGACGGATTTAATTACAGAAACTTCTCCTAGAACTGTTTGTTTTATCCTGTTACTGCTTAATATAAAAAAAAATAAATACAGAAATGTTCTTTGTATTAGAGATAATTGATAAACCAGGTTTATATTTTCTTATCAATGGAAAACTGTCCAAAAGTCAGAAGCAGGAAACTAGGGAAAAGTTCAGATTTATAGACAATCTTTTGATCCAAAGGTATTGAACAAGCATAATAGCGCTACCATGCCTGCTTGATAGAGCTGAAAGTAAGGTGTGCAGTTAAGCTCCTTTGTGTCCTAGGAGTAGTGAAAGGCAGAAGAAGCATAATGTCACTCTTGCAAATCCAGATATTGGAAACTGATAACCCTCAATCAATGGGAATTAGGTTGCATGTCTATCTGCCAGTAAATCCAAAGTCAGACAGACTCAACAGTAATGTAGATCACCAAAACAATGCCTATACAGTGCTCAAAGCACAGATAAGATATTTTTTCAAATTGAAAGAACTGATAATATTTAACAGCTTATGATCATTGAAAGTTCAGAAGTTCTATAGTAGAGCATATGCATTCTTCCTATACTTAGTGCATTTAAACATTGGAAGCACAACAGAGAAACCTCCAATCTTGTGAGGGTGAGTCAAAGCACTGTCTTGTATTCATTGTCATCTGATCTAGCTGAACAGTGTAGAACCCATCTTCCTACTAAAGAACATAAATTCAGACCTCTGTTTCAAAGCTCTTATTTTAGCCATTGTCAATATTTTATTTTGACTAGTTTTAAGGAACAAGAATAAGAAGTTTGGGGTTTTTTTTTAAAGTCAGATAAACCCTGCAAGTAGTTTTGTGAATTTTTAAAACTTTAAATAGAAAAAAGTCTGCTTGACAAAATTTAATGGTTTTAACGGTGTTTTGTTTTTTCTTTATCTGAACAAAATCAAACGAGGAAAAATAATATTTTTTGGAAAATAAAAAGTTGGAAATATTGTAATCCAAGAATTTCTGTTTTCAAGGATTTATGGTAAAAAGAATTAAACCAAGAGCAAATCACCAATGCCACCTATGCGTTCTTGTGTCTTTCAGTGCAAAAGGTTAAGGATGAAATATTTTGAAAGTACGACATGTCATTCCAGGAATTATATCATTCTTCTTCAAATATACCATATTCAGTCTTCAGATTTATTCATCTCTACCTTTTTGTTTCTGTGTTAACTTTCATGTAGTAGCAAACTGATAGAAAATGAGTGAAATTAAGTTGACACTGAATGTGCAACTCTTTTAATTTAATAGCTTCATAAACACTATTGTAATTTTAATTTTCACTGATTCTGAACAATCGTTATTTTAGGGATTGTGCTGTAAGTATAACTTGTTTGTATGTAACATCTAGAGCCCTAGAACAGCAATTTTAGCTAAACAGAAAGATTGTGAAACATTCAGTTCCGCATTCGAAATTAATTGTATCTATATTTTAAAATTAAATAGTGCCTGTGCATGGGAAGTTAATTTCCTCTACTAATTAAGAAGGTTCTCCAATAAGTTTTTCATTTGAACCAAGCGGCACATCCACAGAAATTGTTTGGAGCGTGGTTCAGGGGTTAGCACGGGCAGCAGGACCATTCCTGATGAGCACTTCAGAGACATTCACCTGAGCCTGGAGGGTGGCAGAGCACAACAGCGCAGTCATGGCCACTGTCTGCTGGCCTCACGCCACACCACAAGTGCTGGTATTCTTTACTGCATATCGATAACGGATGTAACTTCAAATGTTAAGCATATACATATGGAGAGAGACTGAGTTTAAGGATATGTTCATACAAGGCAGTTTACAACTGTGCAGAGGATGCAGGCTAGTTCCAAAAGCAGAAGCTTTACAGCAGCATCTGCACAGCACTGTGCCACGTCTAATTGCCTGAGAAACAGGGTTAATTGGGATGCAGCATGCATTGCTTCTGGGAGTTGTGCTAGTTTCTGTAACAAAGAATTGCACTGTGAATACAGACATAGGAGCTCATTCAGATCTAGCTTAATATTTCAGTAGGGCTTCGTGTCAGTGGGCTGGATGTTTTACAAACTTTCACTTACATCTCTGTTCTACAGCTATAGTTATATTGCCGGTGAAAGAATTAGACTTAATTGAAAGTGATTAGTAATCATGGAAAAGAGCAGTAACAAAGAATGAAATAGATTTTTTGTGTAATATAAAAAGAATAAAGCATTTTCTCTTGATAGTAATCTTACATAGAGATCTCCAGAAGCAGGAATTTTCAGAGTTCTTCAAAGCAAGTACAGAGGCACCGACTTCCACATCCAAATCTTTCACAACTTCCAAAGAGCAATGAGATTTTAAGACTTTGCATTTTTCCCTCTTTTATGGGACAAAAAAAGTCAGGAGGTAAAAAGGTATTTGCTTCTGTCAGTGAAATCCCAGTGTAAACACATATGTATTTAACCTGCATATATCTGATTTACGTATGACATTTAATAAGGTTATAACACTAAGTTTAAGCAAATGTTGGTAGTATGAAATAGAAGCTCAACTTCTATAATGTAAGTAAAATGTAACTTCTCTGGTGAATTATTTCATAGGATTCACCATAAAGCAGAATGGGAGTAGTTTCAATTGGGAGACTCTGTAGCTTTACTACTCCTCAAGACAAAAAAAAAGCAGGTCTCTTCCATTAACTGTGTCCCTTCATCGGTCTAGATAATGCCGTACTAATGCTTTACGTACATCATTGTAACACCTAATGTTTTTAAAATGTATTTTGCTTTTCTGTGCAATTTTATCTTCAGTGTTTTCAGTAACAATCAGTAGATGACAAATAGGTTTGCTTCATGCCAAAGTGTTCTCCCCTAACCCCCAAATATTACTTCTCAAATAATTTCTTTGAAGAAAAAATTTGGATTCATACGGGATATTCTTTAGACCTAGGTATATGCTTGCCTAGAATCCATTGAAAGATTGAAATAATGAATATTTAATACTTTTCAGATTGTGCCTTTAAAAGAGAAATAAAAACGATTTTAACTGTTTTTCACCCAAAATTAAATTTTAGGATGTTAATATTTCTTTAAAATCCTGATACTTTTTAGCTGATTGAATAAAATATTCTTTCAATGAATGAAAATTTGCAAAAGCTGACTTGTTCCAGTGTATTAGCTAATCAGTAAATTTAAATTATATGTATGATAAACCTTAACCTTTTGAAAAAATACATGATTCAGGAGTAAAGAATAGTGAATTATGTACTCCATATTTCTTACCTCTAAAATTATAATGCTATCTGATGTTCTTCTACACTGAACTTTTCATGACAATTAATTTGAACTTGATGATATACTTGAAAAGTAGATTCCTGTAATTGTTTAGCTGAAATTTATAATACTAATAATATTCTAAGTCTTTCTTTATTTATACCATTATGTTTAGAGTGAAGACAGGACAGGGGTTGAGGCAGCATTTATAACTTTTCAGACAGCTTTCAGATGAATAGACAACAAAGTTGGGCGTTTGCAATGGAGACGTCAGTGTCTCATCATAACCTTCTCCAAGAAACCATCATGTTCTCTGCAGGGTATAAAACAAAGGATTGGGGAGCGCAGATATACATTATAGAAAAACTAAACAGTTATGACAAATCTCATATTTTTTTAGGTTTTGAACTGCTATCTGAAAAATAACGTCATGCTTTTTGGTGTTTGACTTCACTCCCACTCCACTATCAAATATTTGATTTTTCACCATCTTCCTTTTTCTGTTCTACACATTAATAGCAGAAAATGTTCATGTTAGTGTTGGAAGCAATTTTTCTCATTTTTAAATTAAAAAAGAAGGAAATTAAAAAATAATTTTTTAAAGTGTTATTTAAACTATGTATTTATTCAATTTTAATTTAGTTTCCTTCACATAAAAAAATACATAAAAAAACCAAACTAAGCCTACCAAGAAAACAATATAAAATTCCTCCAATTTCTCTTTTATCTTTGAACCACTTTGAACCACATTATCTTTGAACCACATCCAAGTGTATTGCAAGAACTATAGTAAAATCATAGTATTACTTTCAAAGCAGAAAGGTCTAGAGACTTACTTAGGAGTCAACATATCTGATATTTAAGTCAAATAAAAAATGCAAAGAATATCAAATGGACCAGAGTCATAAGCTGCTAGTGAAGTTACAAAAAAAGCACTGTTACACATTATTAATGACATGACATTGCTATTACGCATCAGTGATAAACACTATTTGTCTTACAGTGGTGAACTGTTCTGATCCTGGCTTTGTGGAAAATGCAATTCGGCATGGACAGCAGAATTATCCTGAAAGCTTCAAATACGGAACAAGTGTGGCATACCATTGCAAGAAGGGCTTTTATCTGTTGGGCTCATCTGCTTTGACCTGTAAAGCTAATGGCTTATGGGATAGATCACTACCAAAGTGTTTGGGTAAGTATTCATTCAGTTGGATTTACATGAAAGAGTGGTGCATGATTTTTAGTCATGATAGACCAAAAAAAGTGTAGTCCCGTAGTGAGGAACAAAGCTGGACTTTAGGATCAATGTATTGCAAATTGTACAGCTCAGTAAGAAAACAATAAGACAAGATGTCATGCAACTTGTCATTATTAAAAATGGGTTTAGGGGGAACTGTGGAGCTATTATTTCAAATGCCAGAAAGTTAAGATTCATTTCCCTTTTTGATGTATTGTTAAGATATCTGAAAACAGATAGGGAAATCTAAAATCATTATTTATATATTATCATTTAGATTGATAGTCTATCTCAGAATTATTTTTTTTCAGACATATTGAAGTGTGTACGTGCGAATGAATCTATGAAATCTATAGGAAAATTTTGCTCAAGAGGGTCTTTTCATAACATCACTTCGTACTTCCTCCATAACTTTTTTCCTCGGGGGGCAGAAATCTTCTGGCGTTTCCTGTAATCAATTCAGTGAGCTTCAAATCTCTAGAAAACAACAGTTTGGGTGACTTTCATTTTCCGTTGGGATGTTTTTCTTCTCTGATCACTATTAATGTTCTGACCTTAGATTTCTGAATTACAATGCAATTATAGGAAATAATAAATGTCAATAAGAGCTGTAGTCTGAAAACTGGGTTTATTCACATTTCAATAATAAAATAATTTAGCAGAATACAACTTTTTAAATACAAAATAGCTGCATGAAATGGTTCATGGGAAGAATATTTTACTGATGCAAGCACGTGCCTCCCTTTCTCGTTCTTAGAAAAAACATTATGAAAGTCTGTGGCCCAGTTTTGTGCATGATCCCTTCCTACTTCCAGGACTGGTGTTTCAGTGTGAAGGGACACTCCTTATGCAAGGGACAGAAGAGGACGGGGAATCTAAATCACGTAGAATAGCTACCCATCTTTCCACATCAAGTATTTTTGAAGTTTGATAGCATTTACATGGCTTTCTGGTTTTAGGCAGAGCTCGAGGAAAGTCATAGGTGTGCACTCCCTCAGAATAGGAAGTCCTGACCTTGCTCTGGGGACTATTGATTGAGGCCGTGAGAACTTTCAAATTATCCTGGGAGGTCCCTACATTCCTCACTCACCTACTGTATTAGTTGCTACCGATTTGCTGCTGGTGGACTGAAACACTGTCTGAATCCTAAATATCACCAGGACAAATTTAACATTCTTTCCCCTAAGAAAAACTCAGTGAAATGAATAGGGCTCTTTCTGTGAGAAAGATCTGTTTTATCTATTCACAGATGAAGTCCCCCACAGTCTTTTCAAATACTGTAAGAGAGATTTAATTTTCAAAGGTTATCAGTCATAATCCCTTTTTTTTTCAAGCGTAAGGATGTTTTTGGTGATAGGGCAAAGTGCTTGGAGAGGCAGGTGAGATAAATTTTGCACTCAAAGTGGACAGAATGTTTACCATGAAAAATTCTAGTTCAAGAATAAAAAAATAGAAACACAGTGCTCTTTTATATGCAAGGCAATACCTATGACTGCCATTGCTTAAAAATGGATCCTTCTTTTCTTCATAAACTGGTAAAATTTCAAACCACTCACTACAAATCATTATACGGCCACATTAAGGTGACCTGCCTATGATTTTCTTCCAAAAACTCTGATCACCCACTGCAGCTCCTTCCAGAATTGTGGCAGGATTAACATTTGCATGGTACTGAAGCAAGCTTGTTAAGGTTACCGATCTGGCTGAAAACTAAACACTGATTTTTTTTCTTTGGGAGTATTGGTCAACCAGATCAGTGTATTGATTTGGTTTACCATTTGCTACGTGAACGCTTAAGCCAGCCCAAGGAAAGCAAGAGAAACACACAGCAGGGAGAGTGGTGGTCAGGACCATGCCTCTTGGCAGAATTCCATTATGTAGTCAGTTTGACTTTATCATGGGACCCAGCAAAACACAAATAATTTTGATGTCTGTCAGGCGTAATAGTCGTTAGAATAACAGTCTCTTTTTTTTCTAAAAAATTATTTGACCTGTAGATCATTCATTCAAGTAACTCATAAAGCTGCTCAAGTTCAGTTGCTCCTCTTAAGTGTTGCCTGTTTAAGTTGTGTGACTGTTTACTAAAGTTATATGAAATTTATTTTCTTTGTTTTTTCTTTCTCTATTGGATGACCTAAGTTTTACACAAAATGCATTCAGAATTTAATTTCAAGTTCACCGTAAGATGACTTATGTTTCCTCATATAACAGATCTGAACTACTTGTTTGCAAGTTATTCTGTGCCAAAATTGTTCATCTGAATTTTTTTCTCAAACAAGATTAATTTAAGCATAAATACGATTCATAATTTACGAAAATGATTAGCAATCCATTTTCCTCTTCTTCACTTTAGTGCAGCACATTGCTATAATAGTGCTACAGGTGAAGCTTTTTTATTTCTTTATACTGTCTAAACTGTTTCTAGTTATTGTATAGATATGATAAGGCTACTTACCATTATCATATCTGTAATATATAAGCACATTGCAACGTTAACCTTATTTGCTTTCTTCTTTTCCAACCTTAATGGAAATAATGTGTATTATCTGTAGGGAATGACAGTGAACAGAAATGAAAGAGAATAGAGAGCTCAGTATATTTTTCAGGGAAAGGCTTAACTGAATGAGTTAGTGTTACATGTAGTTTTATGTTTAATCTTACAAATGACCCGTAAATCATTTATAGCAACCACAAAACTGAAGATATGAAGGAGTTTATGTTGTGTGGAACCAGCATCATACGTAAAAGTTATAGTAAGTTTTTTCTGTGCTATGAAAACATCTTCTAATATTGTGCTCTTTCCTCTGTTAGTAATTTCTTGTGGACATCCTGGGGTACCTGCCAATGCAGTTCTTTCAGGAGAAAAATTTACATACGGCTCCATAATTCGCTATTCTTGCACAGCGGGTCGAAGGCTCATAGGAAATTCTACTAGGGAGTGCCAAGAAGATAGCCACTGGAGTGGAACTCTCCCTCACTGTTCAGGTATTCTATCAACCGTCATCTGAATGTCACCTTGTGTCGCATGAATAAGGCTATTCTCAAGCAATTTTTAACTACGGTCAGATATTTGGGTTGGGGTTTTTCCCAAGTATATTTTAATTTCACCAATAGCCGCTCAGCTGAGTTGTAGCATTTATTGAAATATTCTCATATGTCATCTCATCCTCTTTGTCATCACTTCGTAAGCTTACTCCTTAGCTAGGTGCTATGGTAGTATACTGCAGTATATAGAAGCTGCAAAACACTATTTAAAACCTGGTAGAGTTCTGCTTAAAAAGGATGCGCGTATTAAATTTGGTTTTTATGAACACTGTTTTGTGTAAACAAAGGTCGTCACATAGGAAATATTGATTAGAAAACACCACAGCAAAGGTATGAGATGGTAAACTTCATACATTATGTTCCTCTTTTCACTTACAGAAATGTTCTTTATTAATGCCGTAATGTACAAATACCATAAACCTCTGCAGTGTTCTTGGTGCTGTCAGGAAGTACAGAAACAGTTTATTCTCCCCTAGACTAACTGCAAATTTAGAAGCAGCAATAAAACATTACACAGTTTTGTTGAGTCAAGAGCTCAGATGAGGATTGTCTACTACGGACATCCACAGTGTATTAATAAATTTTGTAAGGTAAACAAGTCTACATAGTTCAGTATATAAGAAAACAAATACCTGACAGGTTTAAGAAGAAAATTTCTCAATGAGAAGATTGTTCTATAATTCCACATTATAGAATCTTCTTATAACTTCCCATAAGCTCTTGGACATGGCCACTTTTGAGCTGATGTGGTTCAATGTGGTTCAGTTCAGATATGACCTAATTTAATAGGTGTAAGGTATTTAAATTCTGTACTTTGAAAAAGCTCTAAATAAGAGTTTATTGAAAATGGTCCATTCATAAGATGATTCTGCAAGGATGCTGAGCAGAATTTGAAACACTGAGGAAAGGAAGTGAATTTAAATCACTAATGGTTCTTTTATGTGCTGCTCAAGGAGGAAAGACTTTACTTAAGAGTCTTCTCACACTGCTAGATCTCACTGCCGTCGTGGTCTCTATACCAAGACCTGAAAGAAATCTCTGCAGGACAATCAAATGTATAGTTTCCAGACGGAATTGGCCTTTTCTTGCTTATCTTAAGTCCACATCTATGTCACTTTCGCTTTTTTATCCAGTAAAAAATGACAGATCTGAGATTGCAGCAAGACTTTAAAATTTTTAATGTCAGAGCCCTCTACTGCTGTTACCCAACATTTCCCACCATAAGGGAAATTCTCATGCTGGTGGAAAGAAATTTTAATTTGATAATTGAGACTCCTTAGACATCAGTCGTGAATATGATAGTATTCTTACAGACTCATAGATTTTTATAACATTAAAGGCAACTGTAGTCACCTCCTATGATGGGGAGAATATGTCTAGTGTAACTAAAACATTGTCAGTGATGCAGAATTTAATTTTCTACTTTTGAACATCATGTGACACCATCTTGAGAGCATTTTCCCTAGGAAAATGATAAATCTATCTCTGTTAACTCAATCAAAAAAACAGACAAGAACACCCAAACAGAGAAAAACCCCTTAAAAAGGTGTCTCATTCCTTGAAGGCATTTAAAATTATGAAAATAACTACACTTTCCATTTTAAGTATTCAGGAGATTACTCCATTAAAAAACCAATATGAGTAATTTGCATTCATAATGTCAGTGAAAGAATGATTGTGCCCAGGACAACTGAGACAGCTAATTGGTTTTATACTTAAAGAGATATGAAATACAATCCCAATATAACATTTGAAACCTGTAGTCTGTTTCTGCATGGGGTTTATTTCTTTGTTATATATTAATATATGTTTGAATTCGTGATGGTATAAATATGATCTCAGCGTTTGTTGTCACCTGGTAGCTGCTACAGTGATGGACACTTGTATTTTGTGAGCTAAGTGATATTTGAGATTTTTGTTTAAGACAACTCACTCATTTTTCTGTAATGGGTTTGTAGTCATCTACACTGATAAATAAAAAGGTGTCTAGACCTTCGTAATACTATAACAGCCTTTGTCTATACCCTTTGACTATAAACTTTCATAGCTCCAGTTTAAACCTTCTCCAATGGTTTTCACCCGTCCCAACCAGCACTCCATCAAACAATGCACAAATGCTTTACAAGTCAGTGTGCGCTGGACATCATTCTCAACAACCACTTTGGATGCAGCCACCCTCTTTCAGAGAGTGATTTTAATGGTATAGATGTGGACAGAATATACCAGCTGGCTGGCTTTGAGACACTCACACTGTTTACAAGCATGCACTTAGACAAGGAAATCTAGGTCCAAATGCTGTAGGGCAGGATGGCAAGGACAATCTATTCTAGGAGAAGCTAGTACTTAGCAAAGTGGACACAAACGAAGCCCACAAGTTAGGCTTGAATTCAGGAACTGTGTCTTTTATGAGGAAGCATGATTGTACCCAAAGTGTGTGTCTCAAACTTGCTATACTGAAACCCTTATGCCACACACACAATCATACTTTCTGACTTTAGAAAATTTTCATTTCTAAAAGAAAAGTTTGAGTTTTCTCAACACTTCGCTATTGTTATTCCTTTGTTCAAGATTTTGTCCTTTATCTGAGAGGTGTGCCTATGATGAAAAACCTATGTAAGAAGATACAGACTTCAACCTATGGAATTATTTATGCATATTTTAAAAAATACACAAATCAGAGTTTTAATAGAAATTCAGTCTAGACGTATAACCTAAAAATGGAGCACAAAGGATAGTGTTACTATGAACCACAATTTTGACGCAGAGGGATTTAGGAGAGATACAGTTCTATGTCATAATTTATTATAAATTGTTGATACTGAGACCATACTTCCTTGACCATCCTTGAGCATTTCCTGTAGCAGCCACGTTATCTGATAAGGCGGTTGACTGGTTCATCAGACCTATGGGGGCGTATTTGAGAGGTCTGTTCTGCAGCACATTCATTCCCTTCTAAAATTCTAACCAATACTTGCATTTGAATTTCAAGTATAAGGAAAATTATGAGGTGTCCTTTCCATTCTTGACAGGCACAGAGGACCAGGGACCATTTAGTGTTTTCTGTGGATATCTGTATTTCAAACGTATTGCTTCAGAATCTTGAACATGGTTCCCTTCACTCTTGCTGTTATCTAATTTTCATTATTACAAGTTATTGCTGGCAGAGAAACTGAACAATAAAATAAAATGTGTGGAAACCTTTTTTTATGTGGAAAAGACGACAAATTTGTTAAAGTGACAAAAAAATGACAGGGATGCTTTCAGTGTTCAGGATTATCTTTTATTTATATCAAATTCTATGTTTAGGTCTGTATATAGGTCTGAGATGAGAAGTAGGCTAAAAAGATATGTTATTTTCTTCTTTGGCTTTGGTTTCACGCCCTTGCACTGGAAGAAAAGTGATTAATTATAACAGAAACAGTGCAGTTAGTAGTACTATTCGCAAGAGAGTATCTTCACTACTCCTACATTTGCATGTAACGTCGCTGCCAGTAATTCTGCTTTGCTGTGTTTTACAGGAAATAATCCCGGCTATTGCGATGATCCAGGAGTACCGGCTCATGGGTCTAGACTAGGGGATGAGTTCAAAACAAAAAGCCTGCTACGTTTCTCATGTGAAATGGGTTATCAGCTGAGAGGATCTGCAGAGCGAACATGCCTGCTTAATGGTTCCTGGTCAGGTATACAGCCTGTGTGTGAAGGTAGGTATTGATACCATCAGCATTTATGACACCATTGAATGACATTTACTAATGACATTTTATTCTTTAATTACAAGAAATTCTATGACAGAAATATTTTTTTAATATATTTTATATTGCTCTGCAGAAATTTTATACAAAAAAAGTTTCAAAGCAGTTAGTGTTTTGCTTGAAAACCTAAATGCAAACTGTTAAATTTTGGAGTATATATTTATAAGAAGATTGGGATAAAATAATTCTAGTTAAACAAATATTAAGCCTGAAAATATAGAATAAATACCTAAGTTAAATGTAAAAGTAAACAAATGCTTCTGATTGAAAATATGAAAATGGAGTGATAAATCTGTCATCCATCTCCTAACAATATGATATCTTCATCTTCTCTTTCTACGTAATGTCTATGCATCAAGGATGGAACAGATGATAAAATAACGTTGTACTCTTAACTAAGTATAAATTAATGTTTATTTCTCCACTTAAGTTAGACTAATTTTTTATGAGATATACTATTTTTACGTTGGCTCTTCCAGAAGAAATGCAATGGAGAATATTTCTGAAAGTCACATTTTAGAATAAGAATATAATATAGATAATATATATAAGAATATAATGAAGTTTTACACTTGTTATGTACTGTCAGAATTGGAAAGCAGCAATGGAAGACTTCAGATTTAGTTTTAAAATGACTTCTTGTTTTCCAAGAATGTTTGAAAAGGTGCTGTATCTGATTCGTTGTATCTGTTGTCTGCTATACTAAATGATAAAATGGAAGATAGGATAAGATATTTTTAACAAATTTGTTATATTTTTTCCACCTAGGGATTTTATCACAGTATCCTCATCTAACAGCTGTTCTTTTGCAGTATTCTTCAGCACAGACTAATCTTCTGTCGGTGTAGATATCACCGTGACTGTATGAAAATGGTAGGGGGCACAGGATCTGTATCTTCAGCAGGAAATTGGAGTTTTGCCATGTCCTTTCTTCTTCCCCTGCATGAAGACATTAAGTATCATAGGACAGCAGCACAATTAGCGGAGTTTGAAATGCCACTGTTTTTTCTTTATCTTTTTGCTTCCACCTTCTGTTTTCAGAAAAAAAACAAACCCACAAACAAAGCAAAAAGCCCTTTTGTTCCACTTTTCCATTCTTCTTCAATTGTTTCCTGTTTAGTATAAACACAGATGAGATTAGGAGGAGAGTACCTTTTCACCCCTACAAGTTCAGGTTCCAACCTAAGGAATTTTTCTCTTCAGTGTTTGAAACCTTAATACATAAAAAGTGAATAAGACTTCAGTAAAACAAAGGCATTTAGGTATTATTCCAAATATCAGTAATACTCAGAGTAATTTTTAACTGAAAAAATTTATTTTGATGAATCCTGTAATCTATAACTATTAGATTATAACTATTATGCTGGGGGCCATCCAGCTGGGGGTCATTGTGGGCAACAAGTTGAACATAATCACCAACGTGCAAAGAAGGTTAATGGTATCCCAGGCTGCCTTAGGAGGGAGGTGATCTTTCCCCTCTACTCAGCACTGGTGAGGCAGCATCTGGAGCACTAGATCCAGTTCTGGGCTCATCAGTACTGGAGAGACATGGACTTACTGGATATTGTCCAGCAAAGGGCCATTAAGATGATGAAGGGGCTAAAGCATCTCTCCTCTGAGGAAAGGCTGAAAGAGCTGGGACTGTCCAGCCTAGGGAAGAGAAGGCTCAGAGGGAATCTTACCAACATATATAAATATCTGAAGGCAGAGTACACAGAAGATGGAGCTGGGCTCTTTTCAGTACTGAGTGACAGTACAAGAGGCAATGGGCACAAATTGAAAAGACAGGACATCTGTCTAAACATCAGGAAACACTTTTTTACAGTGAGGCTGACTGAGCACTGGCACAGGTTGCCCAGAGAGGTGGCGGGATCTCCATCCTTGGAGACAGTCAAAAGTTATCTGGATGTGGTCCTGGGCAACTGACTCTCAGTGGCCCTGCTTGACCAGGTTACCTCCAGAGGTCCCTTCCAATTTCAGTAGTTCTGTGATTCTTTGATTCTGTGATTCACATATATAGGAAGACGTGATACATTGAATTATGCAGTTTAAGTAAAATAAATATTGTAAGTGCTGTAAGGATTATTTTATAGACAACTACGGTCAAAGTAATTATCATTTTGTCAAATATTAAGCTTCTGCAGACTTGTCTTCACATGAATTCCATAAATACATTTAGCCTTACTGAATACATCCAAGCTTTCCTTGTGCAGCTCAGGTAGAGGAGCCTGAAGTGAAGGAATGAAGTTAATCCTGGGAAAGAGGGGAGGAAAGGTGTTCTTCTAATGTTTGTCTTTTTGTCCCTGTCCAAATCTATTTTAATTGGTACTGAATTAAAGGAATTGTCCCCAGATTGAGTCTGTTTTGCCCACAATGGTAATTAGTAAGTGATTCCTCTGTCTTTATCTCAACCCATGAGCTTTGTCATCCTTCCTGCTGAGAAGGGGGCAGTGAGTGAGCAGCTGGGTGGGCATTTTGCTGTTAGCTGAGGCTAATCCACCACAATATTCCAAGCCATTAAGTTTAATCACACTTACGTTTAATCATATCATTGTATTCAACTGAATCATTTCACTTCTTAAGAGACCACACTCATTTGTGCTGTAGGAAGAGCAGAAAGAGTTGCTACCTCTGGACAGCTGTGCAAGAGACAGTTGAAGTATGTCCTTCCAGTCTTACAAACCACTTCATGCTTCATGGAAGACTGAAGGAAAGAGTTTGACTTAAGTGCACATTTCTCCATAACTATTGAATTAACCCTGTTAATCTCTTAACCTCATGATAATTTATTTTATTCCTATGAAGAGAAGTAGTCTCTGTCCAACAGTGGAATGTGTTTGCCAGAGTCCTGTCTGCCGGGACGGTCAAATAAAGACGCTTTAGAGGAAAGTTGTTAGAAAAATTCAAAACAAACAAAGAAGTCCTTCTCACGATCAGCTGGTCAGTTGGAAAAAAAACAACACTAAACCCTCCCAAAAACCCAACATGTAATCAGAGTAAACCACTGTCAAATCTCCGATGTATGAAGCTGAAACATAATCATTGCCTTAATGTATAGCTACAGATGCCAAAAAACATATGCAGGCCAATATGTAATGTCTGTTCTTTTCTTGATTCAAAAAAGAAATGGACAAAAATTGGCTATTTATGCCTTTTACAATTGAAAGAAGAGATACTGAAAAACAGAAATAGAATAGAAAAATATGGTCAAAGGCAAAACAGAAGCATAGGTCTGTCAGAAAGTCCTGCATGAGCTTTCTTCTCTCCAGTGACCGTATTGGGTGGAGTGGAGCAAGCAGTGCAAGCTAGCTGAAACAGCAATTGAAAAAACAAAACAAATGCAAGTAAAGTGATCATATTAACAAAGAGAAATAAGTTATTAACTCACGAATATACCTATTAAACATTTTCTTAGCAAAACGTGTTATAGCTTTTTTAAAAGATGGGCTATTGACCTATTTTTTTTTTTTTTTCAGTTAGTCACCTATCATGGAAATACTGATTTTTCTTAACCTTTTCTTCACAGCTGTATCTTGTGGGAATCCTGGCACCCCAGCCAATGGTATGATAATATACACTGATGGAATATTATTCTCCAGCTCAGTCATTTATGCCTGCTGGGAAGGTTACAAAACTTCAGGGCTGACTACTAGACATTGTACTGCTAATGGGACATGGACTGGCACTGCCCCAGACTGCACAGGTCAGAAATAATCTTTCTTCCTCTAAAGCTTTAAAGTAGTAAGCCATAGAGCCTTGCTACTGAAAATGATTGTTTTGTTAGATAAATTAACACGTTTTTTTCACAATTCATCTGTATTGTAATACTTGAATATTTTATGTATCTAAAGGTACATGCCCTTTTAATATGTGCTAAATGTTACCAGAAGTATCTTTTTAAGGTGGATACATAGGGAACTTTTCTGTATTTTTTAACCTCATGAATGTCAACATTGAAAATATAACATTATTCCGAAGAACAGGTGTTCCTCTAGAGTTTCCTTTACCTTCTTTTTTTTTCTTTTTTTTGTTTTTCTTTTTTTTTTTTAATGTGGCTTACTTACAGAAGATGAAGTTCTTGTAGTTCTAAATCAGATTTTACCTAATTGGATACATTACTGTGCCAGTTTTTATTGTGAGCCAAGTGAGTTAGATCTGCCCTGTAACCATTCTGCTGAGGACCAAGTATCAGGGAGCAGTGAGACTGGGCTACTCCATCAGGGAAAGCGAGTGAGGAGCAGAGGAATGCTACAGGGCCAGCAGGGCCAGTGGCCTCACTGACAAGGCCAGACCCACAGTACATCAGTACAATGACACACAAAAGAAAAAAGAGGAATTCCATAACTGCTGGAATTGCATTTCACCATCAAAATTAGGCATAATGTGACAAAGATCGCAGTATGAAGGAAGGAAAAGTCTTGTCAAAACTACCACTAACATAACAATCTACAGTGGCATTAGAGCATACCAGCTTAAGCTAGTGTGTTTGAGGAACACAATACTTGGCCCACGCTATTGCAATGCCTCAAAAATACAACTTTTTAGCTAAAAATTAAAGATTACTTTTTTGATTTTTTGTGAAATATATTGATTGATTTTTTCCTTGTTTTGGATACTAAAAAAAAGTCAATATTTCATTACTTGTTTATTGAAAAAAAATAAATCCCTTTTTTTTTTTTCCCTTACTAGTGATCAGCTGTGGAGATCCAGGTGCATTAGCAAATGGCATTCAGTTTGGAAATGATTTTACTTTTAATAAGACAGTCAGCTATCAGTGCAATCCAGGATACTTGATGGAGCCTGCCAGTTCATCTACCATGCGTTGTGTAAAAGACAGCACTTGGAACCAGAGTAAACCAACTTGCAAAGGTGTGCATTTGAACTTAAGTAGTTTACAAATACTGTTTTGATACTGTATGTGAAATTCACTGATCAGTGTCTTTATTTATAAAAAAATGTCAAAACCTTCTCTGGGACAACTGACATGCAAATGCAACTAAAACATTTAGATAAGTATTTGTGTAAAATTTGTATTTATTTTGCACATATGCTATGGTGTAATATCTGTCCGAATAGTGACATGAATGACTACAGTAGAACCAAATCACTCTGCAGAGAAGATTATCAGAGTGCTCAGTTTAAAATGCTTGAAATGAAGTACCCTTTTTTCCTTTTTGGGCCCTTTTATCTTGGATTAGATGGCCAAAATTCTGTAAAGGGGTCCTGCAAACCGAACTTTCCATAAAAGATTACCCTGTTGCAGTGGTTATGATGCAGTGTAGTCATCATAAATAGCCAAAAAGATGCTTCACGAATAGCTAATTACAAGTGCTAATGTAAAGGTCATAGTGGGGATGAGGCTGAAAGGCAAATAAGGTGGCCTTGGTGAAAATTGTTAGCACCACTACAGCAGCTCAGGGAGTAAATGTAACAGCCTAGGGCACCTTCTGCTTATAAAAGGCCTAGACTGCCAATTCATCTAGCACCACTTTAAAGTGATGTCTAAGTCTAGTCTACTGATTAAATTTTGGCGAATGTAGTCAACTGACTGCATTTTCTGTTGTAAAAGTCACCGACTGAGTGATTTTACAGTTGTGCTCTTTGTTGAACAAAATCATGTGTAAGTGTAAATTTGGTCATTCCAGATTTCATTGTTTTGGGCATTCTTTCAGAAGTTGGAAAACATCAGAATATTTTTCAAGCCACTAATTACCGATAAAGTCAATGTCCATTGTGTGCTGAAAGCCTTAGAAAATGAGCAGGTGAATGAACAAAGTCTTATTAAAAGCTTTAAATAGTGCTGAAAAATTAATTTAAAATAAAATGTCAATATTTAGAATCATAGAATCGTAGAAACATATTTATTTAAATAAATCATGTTTATATAAAACTTTTACCTAGCTCAGTAGCCTATTGCCAACACTGATCAGTAAAGAATATGTAGGGAAGAGATTCAGAACTAGGTAAGCTGTATACTCTTCTTGCTTCCAGCAACTCAAAGGTCAGGGACTTCCTAAACCTATAGGTGGTATTTTTGTATTTAAATTGGTTTTCTGTCTATCACAGGCTGCTCTATCAACACATAAATGCTTTGTTGGAACTGAACAACATTAAATTTTTTTTTAGTTTCAAAAGCATGAGTAAATATTATGTTGCATTCTGCTAAACCCTATAAACTCTTGAAATTCTTAACTTTTCTTTTTATGACACAGCTATTACTTGTGGCCCCCCTCCAACAGTACTCTATGGGAAAGTGGAAGGATCTGATTATCGCTGGGGTGCCAGTGTGAGTTACAGCTGTGCAGAAGGCTATCAGCTATCTAACACAGCTATTCTCTCCTGTGAGGGTCGAGGAATTTGGCGGGGAGACATCCCACAGTGTTTGCGTAAGTTTTCAGGGTACAGTTGTGTTGGGCTTCAATGAAGGTACAATTGGTTGTCTCAGGCTACAATCAGTTGTCTTGGGCTACTGTCAGTTTCTCACAGTTTAAAAAGGACTCAGCAAGATAGGTAGATATGGACTACCGCAGGATTCTCCCTCCTTCTTCCAAAAAACATACCTCATTATGAATTTGAGTGGTTGTGCCCATGTAAGGTCATGGTCTTCTTCCTTTCCCCAAAAGTCACCTCCATCTCTTATTACCTAATTGGACCCATCACCATTTGCCTTACTGAAAATCTTTTTGAATGTTCTGAATTTGACTTGTAGTGAGCCTGATTAAAATTTTCCCTTACACTTTTCTTTTTTCTTCCCTATTTCAATTTCCATTATTGGGTGAAAACAAAGATCCTAACCCTCAAGCTCATAGTCTTGCTCTCCCTTTTTTTCTCCCTTTTTTTCTTTCCTGAAGGCAAGTACATACCTTCGAATCTTGTTTGTATTTGTTTTTCTCCTTCTTCTAAATCTGTCAACTCATCTCTTTCAGTACTTGAAATCTTGTCAGGACTATGACAAACATTTTTCCTTTTACTTAATTAGGTCAAAAATGTTCAGCCTACTCATCTGAGGGTGACTGATGTAAAAACTGGATACATTTTAAAGCATTACAATATAGCGTTGTCTACTTTGAGATTACTTTGTCATCCAAATCTAATCAGCATTTAAGTGTCTCAATTAAAAGGTCGATTTTTCCAGGTTAAGTTTTATGCTTATAATAACTATAACAGTGACAATTCATTTTAAATTGCTGTCAAGAATTTATCTGAGCTACAGTCCTACACAGATAAATGAACATAGCATTTGCACTCATATTCAGTATACCTGACTAGCACATAAAAAAATGTAGAATACTTCAGTCGAAGCATGTGCAGTTTTTAGTAACTTTTTTTTTCTTTCCTTTTTTATGTACTAGCTGTGTTTTGTGGTGATCCTGGTACTCCAGCAGAAGGACGCCTCAATGGAAAAAGTTTCACCTACAGATCTGAAGTTAGCTTTCAGTGCAGACCCCCTTTTATTCTGATAGGCTCTTCAAGAAGATTCTGCCAAGCTGATGGTACTTGGAGTGGAATTCAGCCAACATGCATTGGTAATAACTACTAATATTTAGGCTGTTTCTACTGAGAATATTCTTGATAAACTATTACACTACAGTAAATAGTGGCAAGCAGGTTGAGGGAGGTGATTCTGCCCCTCTACTCCGCTCTCGTGAGACCCCACCTGCAGTCCTGCATCCAGCTCTGGGGGGCCCCAACGTAAGAAGGACATGGACCTGTGGGAGCAAGTCCAGAGGAGGGCCACGAGGATGATCAGAGGGCTGGAGCACCTCTCCTACGAAGACAGGTTGAGAGAGTTGGGGCTGCTCAGCCTTGAGAAGAGAAGGCTCCAGGGAGACCTTGTTGCGGCCTTTCAGTATTTAACAAGGGCCCACAGGAAAGATGAGGAGGTCTCTCTATCAGACAGTGTAGTGTAGGACAAGGGGTAATGTTTTGAAACTGAAAGAGGGTAGATTTAGATTAGATATTACGAAGAGACACTGGAACAGGTTGCCCAGAAAAGTGGGTGCTCCATCCCTGGAAGTGTTCAAGGCCTGCTCTAGTGGAAGGTGTCCCTGGCCATGGCAGGGAGGTTGGAGCTAGATGGTCTTTAAGGTCCCTTCCAGCTCTAACCATTCTATGATTCTATGAAATCTAGCAATTAGTTTTCCAAATATAGAAAACGTCTCTGTAATATAAAAAGAACTAGATAAATAGGGTTATATTTTGAGTGTAAAAATTTTAGGATAAACACAATCACATATGAAGTCATTTGTAAATTTACATGATTGCTCGTCTGCTGGAAATGCAGAATGTCAATAACTGTAAGTGCATAAATTTGTTCCATCTATTTTTAGAATCTTTTAGATACACAGAAGACTTTGGCAGATTAAAGACCAGATTCTGTCACTGGAGAGTTAAAGGCATTTGTCAGGATCAGTCCTAAATCAGAAAGCTTTTTGGGCTTTGTGAAAGTGGCTTGTACAGTTCAAAAGGATGAAGCGTGCTGGGTCTGATCTTTTGAAATTCTGATAAACTGCCAAGTATTACCAGTTTCTCATTGACTGATGTGCAACTGATAGGCTTTTTGCATGTTACACAATCAGACAAACTGAGAGAAATGATGGATACCTGTAACTCCCACTGACATCAGCATTTGTTCCAACTCGAGGTGACTTGCCAGAGAAAATTATTTTGGTGTTATAATAGAAAAATCCTCCTTGATATTTCTGAACAAACACATTCAGTTATAGGCTCTAGCCCATTTATATATTTTGCTGTGACTGAGATATTGGTTATGTGGAAGAGCTGGGGTGGGCACTCTGGGAAAATGTGGCAAGCATGATTGTTGAAAGCAGCCTGTATTTGTAAATTAAGACATTAACACTCAATACAGTTTTTTGATATGAATTCAAAACTTCTTTTGTCCCTAGTTTTTATGAATTGAGCAATCCATTTTACATCTATGTTTTGTAACAGAGGAATGAAGGTTTACAAAAGCTAAAATGCAGATTTGTTGCGAAGAATCAAATTTGAAAATGTCATAATGAGACTTCTATTTATATTTTATATACCATAATGTAGAAGTGAATGGAAAATACTTCATCAAAGTCATAAGCTTTTCTTTTGCATCATAATTTTTATGTTATCACAAAAGGAAAATATTAGACCATCTAAAATATTTACAGTTACCATTGTTAAGCATTTTGAAAATTAAGATCAGTGAACAATACCTAGAAATATGCCTAGAAGTACCATAAGATAGCAAATGATGGCAAGCTTTTCTATTTCTGGATATTGATAATTTCTTTAAAATTCTTGGAGAAGTCTTCCTTTTTTCCCCCACTGTTTCCTCAGATGAGACGTATCTGAAAAAGTCAATACAGCTTCATGTGTCTATTATTAGCAATAGCATTCCAGCTGAAGATAATTTGTAAAAAGTTCTTGATCTGTTTAAGCAGCTCAAGGTCAGGAGTGTGTTTGGCTTTTATTCTCGCACATTAGGTCAACATCCACCTAACTTTTGAAGCTTTTGGTAAATATCAGTCCAGTTGAATTGTTATGTTCTACTGATGGTCAACATTGAAAATGGAAGTTGACCGAGAGTGGAATGACATACCACATTATCGTATGTGATAAGTTCAGTTTTCCCTCTACAGAAAACTAAAAATGGTTACAGATGAAATACAGTCCCAAGTTGCATTCCTTGTATTCAGTGTCAGCACAAAAGCAGACTTGGTTGCCAAGAGGGAATCACGTAGTACAGAAAGATCCATTGTATCAAGTCCTGTGCTGTCTACCTGGTGGATGTGACTCAGCAACCCCAAAGCAAATACACCATCAGAATGTGAAGTGAACATTGCTGAATCAAAAATAGTTGCAGGCTGCTTTAAATTACACTTATGAAACTGATCATCAAATAATTAGTTATACTCTGTTGGCATATCTTTTTTCGTGGGGGGACTGTCTTTTCATTCTCCAGAAATGACTGGGGTGGTAGTCCATTTGAAACTTTTTTTTTTCTTGGAGACATAGAAAGAATTCTATCAAAAAAATTGAGTATTTTAGTTGCTATAAGAAAGCGGATTGGTTTGGGGTTTTGTTTTTTTTGGGTTCTGTTTGGGTTTTTTTTAGAAATCTAACTTAATTATTAAGCTGTTGATTGGGAAAGAACAGAAGAAAAATATTTCCCTATATGTTCCATTTGCATTGTGAATACACCTTGTATTCAAAAAAGGTTTAAAAGGATAAGCTCAGCAAAAATTGATGCAATCCTGACTCTAAAGTCTACACTGCCAAAGATACCCTCAAAAAATACCCTTAAATAATAGCAATGTTCTGAAACAAAGAACGGTGACCTATCTTGGAAATTTAATTGGAAATACAAATGTAATATATAGAAATATACACATTCCATTACAAATTTAATTCTTGTCATCACTAGACATTGATGAAATGACTTAATCTTTGCAAACATTTTTAGATAATTCTTTGCATACCATAATAATATCTCTCATGTTTCACATTTTACATTAGATCCAGCTCACAATACATGTACAGACCCTGGTACTCCACATTTTGGAATACAAAACAGTTCCAGAGGTTATGAGGTAATCCTTTCTTTTATTTATTAGCTTTCTAAAGTGAAGATGCATTTAATAATTACAAATATATTTAATTATCTGCAGGCTTAAATGTCTGATGTAAACCTTAGGAAATTTCCACTCCTTTTTAATAAAAACTCATGCTTCATTCCAACCTTTTTTTTTTGAACATACAGTTTAAAGAAAGAACTTCTAACCTTGCAAATATATCATGTATTCAGTCCTTTAGTAGACTTCAGTAGGGAAGACTATTTATAAATTGATTACCTAATATGATATGACATGATATAATTACTTTGCTTTATGATCATAATTCTTTCATACATTGATGAATAGTCAGTAAATACCTAACAACCAAAAACCTGCCTGATCCAAAGGCCGTGTAGTCCTTGACAAAAAAAGTCAGCAAGTGGCTTTACTAAATCAGCAATTCATGTTACATTTTATTCAGTCAGAGAAGATAAAATTATTCTATGTGTTGGATCCAGGTTCTCTGTGATGAATGTCCTTTCTATAATTTCCAAATTCCTCACAGATTATTAGTTTACCGAGTGTCAGTCAGAGAAGTGACCGAGGAAATAAAAGTAGATGCAACAATGACCAATCCACAGTCATTATACAGTTTGATTAACCTCTTGTGGATAGATTCTTCAGGTATAAATATTTGAGATTGGAATCTAAGATATGTTATTTGGATGTTCTGCTTATTTCTGAACCTAGAGCAGTGTGCCCCGTGGCATTACGGTCAAGTTAGTAGATCTGTTTTTCAAAAAGTCCTCTCTGTAAGTTCCTCTGGTTATTGGTACCCTCCCTCTCCTGCAGTTGTGCTGTCTGTCACTGCTGTGGCTGGCAGCTCTTTTCTTCACCTTCTCCTGCTGCCTGGCTCGCAGATGCCAAGGCGCTTCTCCCCTAGCCACATCTTGTGCCTCACGCCCGAGGTGATTCTTCTTCTAGTAATAGGTGTAGTTGGTTTTCTGTCTATTGTCTCATCTTGACACTGCTCCTGTCCCCGTCATCACTTCAAAACCAACTCTAATCTTTGCACCTAATTTGATCAGGGAGTTGTTTTTTTTCTCTCCCCCTTTTATTTTCCTCACAAGTTGTCTTTAATAATAGAATTGTACTGGCCAATTCACTGTTCTAATGTCTGTTGAACATGAAGGTTAATTTTCTCTTCTCCTTCACCTCTAGAGGCAACGGTGGGTCTTCATCTGTTCTGTATTTAGTCTTTCTCAAGTATGTGTGTGGTGGGTTGATGCTGGCTGGATGCCAGGTGCCCAACAAAGCCGCTCCATCACTCCCCTTCCTCAGCTGGACAGGGGAGAGAAAATATAACAAAAAACTCATGAGTTGACATAAGGACAGGGAGAGATTATTCACCAGTTACCATCATGGGCAAAACAGACCCGACTTGGGGGAAATGAATTTAATTTATTACCAATCAGATCAGAGGAGGATAATGAGAAAATAATAGCTAAATCTTAAAATGCTTTCCCTCCACCCCTCCCTTCTTCCCAGGCTTAACTTTACTCCTGATTTTCTCTACCTCCTGCCCCAAAGCGGTGCAGAAGGACGGGGAATGGGGATTGTGGTCAGCTCATCACCTGTTGTCTCTGACACTCCTTCATCCTCAGGGGGAGGACTCCTCACACTCTTCCCCTGCTCCAGCATGGGATCCCTCTGATGGGAGACAATTCTCCATGAACTTCTCCAACGTGAGTCCTTCCCACAGGCTGCAGTTCTTCACGAACTGCTCTAGCGTGGGTCCCCCATGGGGTCACAAGTCCTGCCAGCAAAGCTGCTCCACCGTAGGATCTTCTCTCCACAGGTCCTGCCAGGAGCCTGATCCAGCATGGGCTCTCCAAGGGGTCACAGCCTCCTTCGGGTATCCACCGGTTCTGGTGGGGGGTCCTCCATGGGCTGCAGGTGGCTCTCTGCTCCACTGTTAACCTCCATGGGCTGCAGGGGGGCAGCCTGCCTCGCCATGGTCTTCACCAGCGGCTGCAGGGAAATCTCTGCTCCAGTGCCTGGAGCATCTACTCCCCGTCCTTCTTCACTGACCTTGGTGTCTGCAAAGTTGTTTCTCTCACATTTTCTCACTCCTTGCTTCTGGCTGCTGCAGCTGCTGTTGCACAGCAACTTTTCCATCCTTCTTAAATATGTTATCACAGAGGCGCTACCATTGCCTCTCATTGCCTTGGCCTTGGCCAGCAGCGGGTCTGTCTTGGCTCTATTGGACACGGGGGAAACTTCTAGCAGCTTCTCACAGAAGCCACTCCTGTAGCTCCCCCACTACCAAAACCTTGCTGCACAAACTCAATACAATGTGCTTTCAGTCTCAGATGAGATGTTTTTCACTTTCAGATGTACAAGATGTAGACTTCTCTGCAAGTGCTAGTGAAGTAGATTTTTTTTGGCATGTGATTAGTAGGCTTCCTGTTTGTATGAGTTAGCCAATCTAGTATAACCCATCTTTAACAGTCTTTCCTCGTTACAGAAAGGTGAGATGACAGGCAGCAGACCTTTGAAGGGTTTTCCACTGTCTACCAGCATCCTGTCTTGCCCCATTCATTTTGTGCCTTCTGTGCTTCACTACGCTGACTGTTACAGATGCCTCCAATATTTTCCATCCAAGCATTATACAGAGTGCACTGCTATTATTTTTACTTTTGCCTGTAACGTGAGAAATACAGCTCTGTAACTACCTTGAACCTAGACGTTATTTTTTTGTTTGGTCTTTTGGATCACAAGAAGCAAGGTGACTTAGAGTCAAGACCAGCTATACTCGGTTCCGGTCTCTGCTACGGACGTGCTGTGTGTCCTTGGCAAGACAGAGAGATGTATAAGTTAAAAAGTAGTTATAAATAGATAAGTCTACAAAGCCATATCAGTAATTTGACCTTTAAAAGTACCAGTGAATTTCCCAAGCCACTTCAGGAAGAACTGGTGTTGCATTTGCTGAACATCTATTGTGATAATCTGTTTATATGTGACGGAGTCTATAGTTAACAGGTAGGCACTTCTGAAGATAACCACCCATTTTTAATGTCCGTTGAAGTCCTTCTATGAAATTTGCAGTGTAGAGCTACCTGCATTTATATACCTGCAAGCTAATTTTATTAATATACATTGATCAATGCCCATTCGCAACCTACTTGCATTTGTCCGTGTGACGTTACTTTATTAATAAAGTTGTATAATTTCAAATAATATTATTTTTTTGGTGTTTTTTTCATTTCATCTGATCATATTTATTGCCAAGATGTTTTATCTAAAACAAAAGCAATGCATTACCAGTCAGCCCCGCATCCTTAAATATCTTGACCTGGATTTGTATTCTGGTTGCTTTTGTCAATGCCATCAAGTCCATTTTACTAGAACTTTCCACACAATCTCTGTCTCATATGTTATGAAAATTATTCATGACTTTCAATTTTGTATCCAGTTTTCATGCTTTTCTATTCTCAACAGAAGTCTGAAGAGAGTTTTCTCAGTTACTTTACCTTTTCTTCTGAGAAAGGTCATATCACAGTTGACCATAGGAAGGCTTTCCATAACATCACTCTGTTAGTTGAAAATCATAAGTAAAACTTAGGTAGTTTATAGTAACAAATGCAGTGTAAGGAACTGTGGCCTGGAGTTTTCTCTAGTGAATTTATTTGTAGATTTGTAGTAGAAACAGATTTGTAGACTGTAGGGACAGTTCTTCATGGTTTTTTCTTTTTCCTCTGATCAACTTTTTTAGTCAAGTCACACAATGAGAAACAGACTTTATGGTCAAGCTCTATCGAAATATATTCAGTGATGTACAGGAAAGAGAGACAGTCATTTAGTTCGCTTCTGTCACACTGACAAACTAATAGCTGAAATTTATGAGTGTCGTTCTTTTCCCTGTACACAGCCTTGTCAATATTTTCCACTTATTGCTTTCAAATAAGGTTACAAAAGATCAATTGCTCAAACTCTTCATCTCATTAAAAAAAAGTTTAACTCTAGAAACTGTAAAAATAGGACACTTTTATTTTTGAAAAAATGTCTCGAGTAGCTTATTACTGTCTTGATATATGACTACATGTGATGGATACCTTTTTTTATCTAACATTCTGTTTTGATCCTTAGGTTGGGAGCACAGTCTTTTTCAGATGCAGAAAAGGTTACCATATTCAGGGATCTACCACCCGTTCTTGTCTTGCTAACTTAACTTGGAGTGGCATACAGTCTGAATGCATTCGTAAGTCTGGTTCCTTATTTAATGAGTTAGAATGTTGTGCAATTTTAAAAGAGTTACAAAGTAATGCAGGTGGTAATTCATAGTAAATTATATTCTACAAAAAGATAAACTTTATTCAAAACAGTATTTTTAAATGTTTTTTTATTTCCTATTCTAAGACCAAAGATGTATTTGGGATATTATTTTGATGTAAGGTTTTTCAGATTTTTTTTTCATGAAGTTCACGAAAATTCTGTCAGTTTTACTCAAAAAAGTCTATCCTCATTAATCCACTACATTAGCTGCTTTAAATTAATCTAGCTTTTTGTGTGTGTGTTGGATTAATAGAGAACAAAAAGTGTCCTAAGTATTCACGGGGCTGTTTTGTTGGCTATTATTTTATGAACTAGAACTCAGCAAAATTCATCGTTTCTGGGCTATGCATGGGTATGTAAATGATTAGTGTATTTATAGCTCGGTATGGGGTGGAGGACATCAAATAACTATTGTATTAAAATACACTGATCTAAGGTAAAAGTAATTCACTAGAATGACCTTAGATCCTTATCCTATTTCAAATTATCTTTGCGTTGTTATAAATGAACACCATGGAGCACAGGGAAAGAAGCATACTGAGCAACCACATCTGTTATAATCAATGTACTATGACAAAGCCTTCCTATGGAACCTTTATTTCAATTGAAATTTATAATGAATTTATTTAGCACAATAACCGCCCTGTAATTTTCAAGGCTCTTTAAAACACTGAGTGGAAGTGATGCTTGAAGCTCTGACAGTACAATAATTCACAGGACCAATCATTGCACCATGTACAATGGCCTGTGCCTCCCTTCATTTTAACTCTTTTTGCTATCATGATTTAATTTTGGTGTATTGTTTAAAAATATGTGATGGTATCATTTCTATCTTCCCACAATAATATAATTATATGCTCCGAGTGTTACTTTTACATTTAATAGCTACTTGACATTTCTAAAAGGTGTACAAAGTTTACATAATGAAAGGGAGTAAGTTGGCATGCATTTATTTCAAATTATGTACACTAATCCTATGGAAACTGTTTATCAACACTTTTTCTAACTTTAAACAACCCTTTGCAGCTCATGCTTGCAGGCAGCCAGAGACACCGGCACACGTAGATGTGAAAGCAATAGATCTTCCTACTTTAGGGTATACTTTGGTGTATACCTGTCAGCCAGGATTTTTTCTTGCTGGTGGATCAGAGCATCGGACATGTAAACCAGATATGAAATGGACAGGAAAATCACCTATTTGTAAAAGTAAGTCATTAGTCAAGTGATATGTTGGGCCCTACTTTGTTGGATTTCTTTTTCACTGACATTTTATATAGTAGAATTAATTTTTCCACTTACTATTTAAAAACACGTATGACACAACAGCTTTTACATTATGAATGAAACAGTAAAAAAATCAAAGTGAGCATAGCATCTAGAACTCATGGAGGAAAACATGTGGATGTGTGTGTGTAAATGCACTGGCACACATATGTAAGTTTACCCGTAACAAAAGCAAACAAGACCTAAACAATATAAAGTATTACTTTTAACTGTATTTATGTCAGTTTTAAAGTGTATTTCAATTTATACAGTGTTTAATGTATGATTTTCTATTAGGAACAAAAAAAGTTATTTCATAGTTTGCCATTTAGATTCATTCAAGTATGCTTTTTGTCTACAAAAATCTTCTAAAATAAAAATGAATGATAAAAAAAGAAATACATCTTTGCACCAGATTCCACTTTTATTTACATCCATGTAAAATTCATATAGTTTTGCTAGAGTAGCTCTAAGTATATCTTTATGAGGCCTAAATTTGTACTTCATATGCGAATAAACATGGCTATAAATTCCCAATTCAAAAAAATAAAACAAAGCTATATTTATAATGTGAGTAAAGGAAAAATAATCAGATCCCATGGGAAAGATGTTTCCAACATAATTTTTAATTCTAATATGTTAAAGAATGCTAAATAAATTTGATGTTTGAACAATATTTGATTTTTCATTTACTTATAGGTAGACTACTTTGTTTCAACATTGTCAAGACACATGATCGACACATAAAAATTTGTCTTCTAATTCTAGTTCCCTAAAGGGTGATTTTTCATGGGTACTATATAAGTAGTAATTTAAGATAATAAATCTTGTATGTTTTTTGTTAATTTTCTTTTTTTTTTAAATTAAAGATAAAGCACAGAAAAGGTTTCGATAAGCAAGGATTCTTTTTTTAATTGGCTTACAGTCGTTAGGTATAATTCTGCAGGCTTTCTGTGCTTTCTTAGCACTTGATCAATCTAATCAGTGAATTTCTGCTCCTAAAGGAAAAAAAAAAAAACATGCAAGACCAAATCTTCCTACAGGATATTAGCCTTTTTAAAGTGGCTAATGATGTGAGGCCAGAACTTGATCTGGGGTCAATGGACATAACTCTGCTGAGTGTACCAGAAACATAGCAAATGACACCAGTTGTGATCCTTTCCCATGATATCTGATCCTGTCATTTTAATCCAGCTATCTTGCTTTTGCTGGTTTGTGTCATAAATGTGTCAATCCCTATTAACACAATTTTTGCTATATTTAATATCCTATTATTCATAATTAGATATAGTATCTGTCCCCTCTATAAGGCTCTCTTTTATAGCACTGGGACTGATATAAAAATTTTAGGCCTAAATATATGAAATACGTGGCTAGCCAGACAACTTTCCACAGTAAAAATGTTGTTTACCTAAATTATTTTCTGATAGTTTTGTGTAAGTGTATAGGTTTTAACATGTAAAGTATTCAAGACCAGTTATTTCTGTTTTAAATATGGCTCTATTAGATAAGTGATGATTGCATCCATCAGGCATTGTTTTAACATTCTATTAAAAAAAAAAACAACCAACAAATATGTTCATGAAAATGATAATTTGTCTTTTTACTTGTAGGTAAAGGAGTGAGAGAAGTTAATGAAACAATAACTAAAACTCCAGGTTTGTATACAAGAAGAGTTTTAGATCTAAATAAATCAAATTTATTTACACCCTAGATTGTTATGGATAATAAAACTATTTCCAATATTTAACTTAAGTATTTATTACTCATTTCCAAGGAATATAAATGTTGAGGTCTTTCTTAATAGCTATAACTAGTGCCATGTAAAACCTATTCTATGAAATTCTTTCCCAAACAACATTTTTTCAGTTTCTACTGTACCATTTTTGTGAAGTGCACAAAAAGCCCTGTCAAACCAAAACGATAAAGCATATATACACAAAACCCAGATTTGAAGTAGTTTTATATCAGAGAGATTGCTATAATGGAGAGCCTTATAATGAGCGTAGACTATAATTGCAGGGATTTGGTTCACTCAGAGTTCTGCCCTTTACATTGCAAGTGTTGTAAGAAACCAAAAAAATCAAAACAACAAACCCAGAACCAGTTTTGGACATTTTGATGGCCTTCAGTTCATGGAAACTCTCAAGGTACTCTAAGATAGAGTTTCCCAAGCTGCGTTGACCACCAGCAGTAGGCAAACATTACTGCTCCTTTTCTGTGCCTCCTCATGAACATGGGTGCAGTTAACCTTTTCCTTCTGTCAGTGACAAAACAGACAAATGCATCTGAGGAATCCTTGATGTAGGTCTTTCAGTTTCAATCATTTTCAGAAAATAAAAGACCTTTTTTTTTTCTTTACTAACTTATTTAGCAATGAACAGAGTTCTCACCAAATAAATGAGCTTGCAACTCTGTATTCTGAATTGTAGCAAGCTGCAGGGAAAATAAGATTAATGGTTCACACTCATGGCAGTTCACAGAAGGACTCTGTAGAGTAGATGGGATAAAAAGGTATTTCTGCTAATAATTAACCTTCCTGGTGAGTTTATTACTGAGAGTGTCAGGTGAAACCATAAATGAGTTCTTCTCAAAAGCATTACTTCTACAGACTCACAATAACACAGGATATAATGTGTTCATTATAATTAATATACAGTCTTCATTTATTGGAGGATTCACATCACCGAACACCTAAGGTATACATTAATCTGCTACCACACAGGTTTTGAAGTTTCAATGCCAAATTAAAACACAGACCAAGTCTCCAAATACATTCAGCATGCAGAGCATCAGTATCAATTCACACCACGTCATGTCCCTTATAACTAGTTCTGATAAGTAAGTACTATTTGGAAGGCATTTTTTTAAAAAAAAGAAATGTTATGATTCAAAATGCCAGTGTGTTAAGAAGAGAACAAAAACTGTGTAACAAATGACAGTAATTAACAAGGAAAACTTCTAAGCTGTTTTTGAAAATCAAGTCTTAACTATTATTATGTCTGTTTAAATTGTGAATTCTCTTTAGTATAGATCACTGTATACTTTGGCACATTTACTTTACCTTGTTATCTTGGCTTTTGGTGGAATTCCATTTGCTGCTATCTGTATTTTAAGTGGGGTGAAGCTAATATTGCTAAACTAGAGTTTTTGTAACAGAATAGATTCATGTTCTGATATCCCACCTTTGAATATCTGAATATAAATTATGTTTATTATTGTTTATTAAATTGCTTTTGTTCCCCCAGAGTTAATGTTTTCATAAGCAATAGTAACTATCAGTTTTACAGTGCTGTAAATTGTAATTGAATGGCAACTGAAGAATTCTCGCAATACCCATGTGAAGTTTAAGAAATACTCGGGTTCCCATGGTTCTCACTGCTTTGTGCAGTCTTGGCAAAAATAGTTTGGAAGCTGTTTTAATGAGTAGCCATGGACTTCCCCATCTGTCACATTCTGAGGAGAATCCGCAGTTGGTGCAGTATTAGTGTAATAATACCCAGTTCATTTTTCTCATTCTGCGTTTTTTCCACAGTGGGTGGAAAAGGCAGGGACATTGCGAAAGCTCGGCAGAATTGGTCAGAGCCACTCCGATTCCTCAGCAGCATCCATGGGACTGCAGCACTTGCATTTTAACCTTTTACAAAAACAAGACTGAGGAAGCAAAAATGTATTTTGCTATTTTCTTTCCCTACTGATTCTGTCCATCTGCAGCAAGTGCAAACTCTCTAAATACTGAGTCAACAGTACTATTTAGCAAAGATTAACAGCTATTATTGACAGTTAGAGTGGTTAGAGAAACTAGATACTGAAGATGTTGAATGTGACAAAAGTAGTATGACGTCTGCTCCTTTATAAAAGTCTTACATAGTACTTGCCAGGTTCATACCAGTAATAGTAGATGGTCACCTTCATGAGAATAACTTCAGACACAAAATTTTAATTAAAAGCAAAGGCAAATAAAAATAATTTTAACATTTTTAAAATGCTAGGTTTCAAATGCACTGTATGTCACTATTGTAGCAAAGCAATGAGCACCTAGGAAAAAAAAGCACCTAGGAAAAAGAGCCTGAAAGACCCTTTAAAGAATTCATATATTTGCCGAAAATATATGAATTCTAAGTACTGTGAGATACCAATTGAAATTTACTTGTGGCTTTTGCACAGTTTGAAGGCAAAAGGCACTGAAGAAGTTATTATCCTTCCTCTTTATGAAATGCATAGCAGGAAGTGTAATAATATGACAGTCAACAGCTAATCAGTCATCAGACTTTCAGATGTACTGCCTGTCAGTATTTTTTATTGGAAATACATGGTATTATTGACATGGGTTTCTTTTTCACGGAATCACGGAATCTTTGCAATCAGCGATTAGGTGGAGGAGGAGGTATCCATGGAATTTATTCAAAATGGATACACAGGATACCTACACTGATAAATTTCCTTAAATATTGACAGCTGTCTTTACAAGTGCTCAGAATTCGATAAAATGCAAAAAAAAAAATCCAATAATTTATATTAAGGGTTCACTTAGAAGAGCGTGAAACACTCTTCTAATGTCAGTCTTCAGCTATTTAGCAAGTACCATTTGTAGTGATCATGGATAGTAAGGGTGAATTTTAATTGTTGCTAGGGCTGCCATTTTGTCAAGATATCATGTGTTTGGTTAAACGGTTCTTTTTTACAAAGTTTTATTGTGGTTTTTAAGCTTTACTTCTCAAATTGTAATGCTAGAAAAATCTTAGAACTAAGTAGAAAAACCTCTATTTTCACTTGCCAGAAGCTGCCAGGAAACACTGGGTGCTGCCTGGCCAGGAGGGGGGAGGGGGGTTGGTCTTTTTTGGCCAACTTAACTATTTGTTTAACTTAACCATCATGTTTGAAGGAAGTCCTCCCTGGAGTTTATAACAGCAAACTATGTGGGAGAAATATTGCAATGTGTAGGGGAGAAATGAATGTTCAAGACATGTAGGACCCTGTAAATGTATCTGACATAAAATGAACATATTTTCTCCTAAGAATTTTTTTCTCATCTGTGTTTCTTTTTTAATTAATGTTGATATTGCAAATACTATTGAATAAGAGAGACTTTTTCTACTCTGTTCATGATTTAGCTAGATATTTAAAATACAACATTTAATGACCTGTAAATCATTTATTTTTTCTGTACAGAGGAAAAATACCAATAACATCAAATAAATGACCCAAATACATATACTTCTTCCTATAATTCATGCTTCATTTTATAGGGTTTTTACTTCAGATTATTCAAACTGCAGTTTCTGAGAAACAGACCCTTATTTTAAACCAAAAAAGTTGCCTGCTCTGGCAACTTCACTGTTCAGAGGTGCAGTAATATTGTATGGAGAAAAGATGTGGATTCTAAAAATGACTAAAAAAAAAGCCTTGTGTATATGGAAATCAGTGATTTCAGTTGATATTCAGTTGAAAATCACACACAGTGCTGCTTTAATAGATTCATGAAACAAAAGGGATGGCCTAAGACAGTGTCTCCTTCCAGGAATCCCTGACTTCAGAATATTATTCTTTATTTCTTCATACCTTAAGGCTACAAGGCTTTAGGGGAAGAGTCCATTATTTCTGATAGTCCTGAGGACATTTACTGAAGCACATAAGCTATGAAGTGTGAGGTTATTTAAGAATATATATTGTAACAGACAGGTGTAGTATATTATGGGCAATTGTGTGTAAAGGTCATTAGATATATTGTCTTTACTTTTGTAAAATTTTTACTATAATACCTCTTTAGAATAGTGGGTTGATGCTGTAACAGAAAAAATGAACAGCGTAAGTATGGCTAGGAAGATTGATACTTTGTTGTAGTTTACTCGTTTCCTTGTTTCTTTTCTGCCCACTTCTATTTAGTTCCCTCAGACGTGTTTTTCATAAATTCACTCTGGAAAGGGTTTTATGAATATTTAGGAAAAAGACAGCCTGCTACTCTGACTGTTGATTGGTTCAATACTACAAGCAGCAAAGTGAATGCCACATTCATTGAGGCATCCAACATCCAACTCAAACTATCAGGTAGGTTCAGAATTTGGTGTTTAAAAAGCTGTTCTTTTAATTTTTTCATTTGTTTAGTTTTGTTATATTTTCTACCAAACACAAAAAGCAACAAAAAGTTTGGTTTTCCTTAAAAATCTTTTTCTGCTTATTTTGCAAAGGGAAAGGTCCTAATGGAATGGTCTGCACAGATTTCAGTCAATTTATATGCGGTCACCCATCTATCTTTCCCCTTACATTTCAAATAAATACTGAGGTAGGGTTTTTTAATCTTGGACTGTTGGACAGTAGTGATGTGTTGAACTCCCAGGTAATATTGAAGTGGCAGACAAAGTGCATATAGGCATTACAAGAACTGTACCATTGAAAAGCTCCATTATTCAATAGTGATTAATATTTGCTTTAAAACAATATGGTTTTGATAATGGTATAACATAAAATAGGCACAGATAATTGAATAACTTAGTAAACTATGCGTATTTTTTAATCAACATCGTGTATTCCTTTCTGCAGATCTGACTGTGAAGTTATGATTTAGCCTCTGATCACAGTTATATTTGAAAAGAGCATTACCAGCTTTTAAGGTCAAGAGTTCAGAGAGAATTTCAGTACAGTAAATTTTCTTTCACTGCACTATTGATATTTACTATAACAATATACTGTTGTGATGTGAGTAAATCCAATTTTTCCCAGTTCAAGGAAATTTCAGGCAAGGAATTCTATCTGTATTTAGAATTATTGAAATACTTTATGAAAAGACAAATATTCTTTCCTATTTACTTATACAATGAAACAGTACAAAACCATTTTTGCATCCTGTTATCAAATACAATGTGGGCAAAAGATCAGTAAAATGAGATCCTGTTATTACAGCACTTTAAATTTTGTTTTTTCCAGGTTATAAAATTCTGTTATTATGGAACGTTTTCCACAAAATATTTTAGTCCTAAAGTGATACACTTAGCTTTGAAAGGATATTTGAACAAACTAGTTGAAAAATTGTTTTAAAGGCATGTGTTTACCTCCTTTTTATTAATAGGTGTTTATAAGAAAGAAGAAGCTCATTTGCTCTTGAAAGTTTTTCAGATTAAAGGACCTAGTGACATTTTTGTAAGCAAGTTTGAAAACGACAACTGGGCGCTGGATGGTTATGTAAGTAATCAGACCCCTATGGATAAAGTTTGCTGAGTTTAAACTTTGAAGTCGTTTGTGACTTCCTACATAACTCTATCCAACTTTTTATATTACAAATATGGAATACGGCACTCTAGATGTCAGTGTAGAGATTGCATTATTTTTCTTTTCAAAAATATGTATACAAACGTCTATCTACCACACTCTCATTAGAATTTTTAGTTTACGAAGCGGAAGGTGGAGTGAATCAGCATATTTTGCCATGTTTTCGCCTTGTTTTCCAAGATAAGAGTGGGAAATTTACCCTTAGAAATACTTTGTTGTTTGGTAAATAGTTCGTTGCAATAAAATTACATTTAATCTTGAAGCAAAAGAGAGTTATTTTCTCTTTGTAGTTCTTTGTGCGTCATGATGCTTTCTATGAAAAATAATTTAAAATATGAGAATTCAGTGAACTTCTATATCCATATACTAATTCAATTATGTATATGCAAGTTGAAGAATTTTAAAACCCAGGAATATCCATTGGATAGTTAAAGTCATTCCAGGTGTTATTTTGAAACTTTGTTTAATACTGTTGCAAACTTAAAATGATAAATATTGTATAAGCATAAAGAATTCACTATTTTAAAGAATAAAAGGCAAAATTTGGGCTCCATATATCTACGCTAAGTCAGAAAAACAAATGGCTAAACATTATTACTTATTTATTTCAGAAATCTTTTTTTATGTTTCAACATCTTCTAGGTATCATCAGGGCTTGAAAGAGGTGTTTTTACCTATCAAGGTGATATACATGGAAAAGACTTTGGAAAATTTATGCTCCAAAGACAAGGTAAATGCATTCATAGAGATTTAATATGTTTAATCTTTTTGGGTCTTGCAAGAGTGAATTCAACAAATGACTTGGCTATCTAGCTGAAGTAGGCATGTTTTTTTTATGCCATTAATAATATAAAAAAATATAATGTAATACGCATATTTGAAATATACAGTTCAAATCACAATTTAACTCTGCTTAACATGTTACTATCTCATGTTTTCTTTTATAGCTACCTAGTAAGACGATTACAGGATGCTCTTAAAGAGAATGCCTTTGCAACTGCTTGCTTTTCTGTGAATGTCGTTTTGAAAGTAACAGGGGTATCATGCAACGCAAAGATATTTTCTACTCAAATTTATAAATAGCAGTCAGAATCATATAGGAAATTAAAAGGACAGAATCAACACTGATTTTAATAGTGTCCTTTGGAAGGTTCTTGCTGCTTATGGATGTTTCATGTATATGTATTTAGATAGAATTCTGTTTTGCTGCCAAAAATATGAAATGAGTGATTGAGGTATATATTACAGCTGTGGACCCAAGTGCTCCAGCAGCTGGTGAAAAACTAGTTATTTTATTCATAAAATAATTTTGTCATAAAAACTAATAAAACATTTACTCATGAAATATTTATCCATAAAATAGTTTTGGCAAATATCAAGTGTAGACATCTTTATTTCCTGATCCTGGAACTACTGCAGAGTGGTCGAAGCACAGTATATAGGCAGCAAAGCATGGGCGAGGAGGAGGAGGCAGCCTAGCCAATATATCTACACCAGATTGTATCTACATTTTGTAAATTGCCTTGATTGTGTTAACCTCATTGGTGCTTTACCCAGTGCCCTTTAAAGTTCTGCCGAGTCTGCCTTGTATTTCTCTGTTCTATTAGCTGCTGTAATAGCAGTTATCCTATGGATTTTCTTGTCTTGGCCAGTTCTCAGATCGCTATGTATGTTTAGTCACAAGGGGCAGAAACCTTACTCTTCAGAGTCTCAGCCTAAGAACTGCCAATTACTGAAGCCAAATACAATTTCATTCTTCAGAGAAAACTCGTGTGGGACAGATTGTTTGCCTGTACTTTTGTGTAGCCGTTATGACTGTAATATCTAAGCTGCTCTTTCTTTCTGATTTTAACAAGCACACTGTAAATGCGGAGCATCAAGATTTGTTCAAACATCTGTCTTTTTTAGCAGCCTTTGATATCTCAAAGCAGTGAGAGTATGGTTCCTTGGTTTTGTTTGGAGGGGGTGGGGTTTCTGTGTTGTTGTTTTTTTTTTTTCCTTAAAACAAGCCAAAAAAGATATCCATGGTTTGCCAGGTACCCAATAAGAGTTTGGATTCGTGTGTTTTAACAGTGAAATGAGTAACTCATGGGGGTAAATGAAGAAAAAGCAGAATGACAATTCAACAGTGACAGCATTCTCCAGTGGGTGTATACTACAGTAGTGGAAAACATGGTCCGTATCACTGTTCAGAGTTGCAATATGAGAGCTCAGTTTGTATATTCCCAAGGCTAGTAAGGAGCCAAAGTGTCTAAGTTACAGTTGCGTTCTTAGGCTGAGGGCCTCTCATCTTCAGCAAAGAGCTTGCTACAAATGCAGATACTCTCTCTATTGGATTTCTTTATGTGATTGCTAAATAGGCACTGATTTTGTATAGGTTGCTTGTTCTCTATTGAATAACCTACAGCCAAAAGGAAACAGCAAATTTCCAGGCAACACAGGTCATAATTGTCCATACCCTCTCATATTCAAGGGTAACTTGCTTTGTTTTTAAAAGCTATTCTGTTCCTGAATATTCTGCTGAGGTAATGATCTCGTGTGGCCTCCAGATGAAGACTTAACATATTTCTCTTTCTGCAGGAAGTTAAATTATTTGCTGCCTTTACACTAAGTCAGAAGTATGCATAAACTATGTATGCACTGGTGCATACATAATGTAATATGAAATTTTTCACCTGCAAGCATACTTCAAAAACAGCATTTACTGAGAAATGCTTGGTTAACTGTGAAAGACCAACCTATTTGATGAAGAATTCCCTATCACACAGTACTAGAGAAAGACCAGGCTCAGTGGATACGCCTAGTCTTGGGACTTAATGACTAGAAAACAGAAAGAACTTTTGTTTCTAAGTACTGTTTATCCCCTTTCATAAGTTTTCTTGTATTCTTATAGAATAACCCATAGGGCAAAAAGATCTCTGTTATCAGTCTGACAAAAGACTTAGAACTGTATCTGAGCCTGTTTAAGGGGTCCAAGTTGTGACAACAAATTATTTAACCTGTTTCACCAAGTAATCAGTCATTGCTGGGGGCTTTTTGCTTGTTTTGTTATGTTTTAATAACTGGAAGTTAAAAATTTGCAGCTTTTAGCTGCAAGTCTGTGGCTACGTTCAGTTTCTGTAATTTCTGAGTGCCTGTGCCTCACCACTACAGTTCTAGAACATGTTTATTCTAAAATCTTGGCCTTGTTCATTCCAATCTGGACTGTACTTTAAAATTGTATGAAAAGGTGGCTTTGTAAGAAGAGAAACTTGCTTCACCAAGTGATTCTTTTCCTATATTTATTTCCTCTGCGTAAATACAATGACCCACTTCTCCCTCCTTTTTTTTTCTTCAAAGTACTTTTTTAGCTTATCCAGATTGAGATAACAAATATTTTCAAGAAATATGAAAGATGAATAATTAATTTGCATCTGTGATATATTTGATTAACGCCTGTGAAATACATGTTCATTTCTTGAAATTGATCAACTCTTAAAAGCGTTGAACATCATGAGATGTGAAATTAAAATTTCACTCTATAAAGGTGTCATCCTTCCTCTCCAGATCTTTTAGCACAGCTTTCCTCATTCCCAAAGAAACTCTACATCTAAACAGGATACTCACAGCTTCAGAGTACAAAATGATTGTGCATTAGCTAATGCACAAATAGATAGCTAGAACTAATGAGCTATGAGACTATATGTTAATATACTTCTCATAAGCAATGAGGTACCCAAAGAGTCCTTGCTATCCGGCAGTTATCAGTCAGGTCCAGTCTCTGTTGCTCCTTGGAAGCTGCTGACTTGCTTTCTGTGTTGGTATTTATTCTCTGAAATCCTTGAGCAGCTAACCATCCTTGTCTCAGAAATTACTCCTCTACCTGTAATTCTACTTTTCTTATCTTGCATGGCTTTCACTGTCACATTTTCTCCCACTTCAACAGCAGTTCTCTTAGTAAAACTGAGCCGTGCTCTACTAATACCAGACAGTTGAAACTCCTGGCCTAGGAGTTACAGGGGAAATGTATTTGAAAGCTCCAAACAATGATAAGGAAATGCTCTTAATGAATATTATCTTTCAAAAAGTATTATTTTCTAGTATGTATAAAGGACAAAACTCAGTAGCCATCTAAAGGGTAGAAGTACACAGAATCACAGAATGGTAGGGATTGGAAGAGATCATCTTCAGAGATCAACCCCCTGCCAGAGCAGGGTCACCTAGAGCAGATTGCACAGGAATACATCCAGGCGGGTTTTGAATGTCTCCAGAGAAGCTTGCACAATAATGATTTCACTGTTGCTGTTTTCAGGAGGCTAAAGAAACCCCTGATATTCTGCGAAATCTTACTGAATATCCCTCTATTAAATAACATGTTTCCCAGTGACAAAGTATAGTTTTTTTAATGAAAAGAAAAAGAAACTATTTTTGCACTCTTTTTTTATTTATTTTATTTTTTTGGTATATTAGCATGCAGTTATTTCCACTTTTGTTTTTTAAGCTGTGGAAGCAATTAATACCTAAATTAGAGCAGTACAATAGGCTTTCCTATTTCTCATCATAATAACGCTGCCAGAATAAATACAAAGTTCACATCAGGATATGTGTAATCACAAACAACTCTGAAAATGATTGTAATGGGTAGACCCAACTGTGTTTTAGTTAAATTGAGTCTCATACATGAAGAAAACTCTGATTATCCAGAATTGCAGCGACGATTCTCTTCCGTAATGAAAAGCACACCCAATGCACAGTCAAAACCTGGTCAACATTTCTCCAATGGCAATTTAATACAATTTTGTAATTTAATTTTGTAATTAATTAATACATTTTGTAAAATGAATTGCAGAAAATGTATTATGATCTTAGCAATTGAAACATGTAAGTTTTAAAAATATCTAACAGAACAAAAACGTACCTTGTTCCTCTTTTGCATTGAGCTTGAACTGCAAGAAGTCATAGGAGAAATGTTTGTTTCTGCCTCAGTTTTGCAACTTATTTAGATATTTCAGTAGACTGCTGAAAGCAGCACAATGGCTGTGTCTCTGCTATCTAACTGGTCTGTGCCAGTGCCCTAAAAACACTGATTGATGCTGTTGCCATCAATGAGGAAGTCGTGCTGTTTGAGACGGTGTGTACTGGTGGGTTGGAGCATTTTTGAGTGGTAAATACCAGTGTCTCCTATTAAATTTTCTATAATTTTTGCTTTAAAATTTTCATCCTTCACAATTTGTATTGTCAAGTTGGACAATTATTAAGCGATTTAATAATACTTGTCTTTATACTGATGAAAAAATGTGTTCTGCAAAATGCCTTACAGTCCGGGTTATCTGCTTGTCCACAACAGGAACCTGGCGAGGCCATGCCTTTGCATTCCCTGCACCTCAGTTTTATTCCAGTCCAAACGTAGCTGCCACAGGCTCTAAAACATGCTCGTGTTTCACCCCTAAAGGCAGGCTGTAAAGCAGCCAAGACATGCACGCAGGTGCACGGACCTGGGAGCTGAGCAGATCCATCGTGGTTTATTGCAGTTACCTCAGTTCTCTCTTCCTTTTTCATGTCTGATGTGGTCTCACGTTGCTGCTTGTTTCTCAGCTGAATGTTAAGGCTGCAAGCATAGAATATTTTGTGCAGTATTAATAATATATTTTTTTTTTGTAGAAGGTAAATGGCTTAAATTTATTAAATTAGTGACTCGTGAGAGAGGTGTAGTTCATAACTATTTTACTTGCTGACTACTGTTTTCAGATCATTTTGATAGTTATTGGTACATTATTAAGTGGTTTTAACAACATTTATAATGCATGCTATTTTATTCATGTTTTTAAATACGATTATTTTATCAAGACACCATTTTCTTGTATTCTTGAATAAAGAGAGAACTGTGAGATAGAAAACCTGGGAATTTTATTTCTACCCTTTTTGTTTCATTTCAGGTCCTTTAAGTGCAGACACAGACCTTTCAAATCACTACTATGGTACAAACAGCAGTTCTGTTGCAGCTGCCATCCTGGTACCATTCTTTGCTCTAATATTATCAGGGTTTGCATTTTACCTCTACAAACACAGGTATTGTAAATGTTATTTATTCCGTAACTTAATAAGCTTTTTGTTTTAATTTTGATAGGTAAGTGTAACTAGACAGCAGAATACTAAAGCTTGCAAGAATATCTTTTCTCCAGAAAGACAAAAATTTCTAAGTGTTCCTGTGAAGGGGTTCAGTGCAGGGCAGTTCTTAATGCCAAACAATTAGAAAAATGAGTCATCGTGTTAGGGAGCAAAGATCTGTCAACCTTCTTGGTTCGTTAGGTTGAATCAGATTGAAATCTCAGGTCACATGTTTTATTCTTTCATTTTAATGCTTTATTAAGTTGAATGTATGCTGCTTCTTTCAAAATGCTTATGAGTATTAATTATGCAAGCTGAAAAATCCATAAATCCCATGAGGGAACAGCCTATAATGAGACTACTTACAGTACATGCTGAATAAGCTAGTGGATGCTACTAGAATTGGCATCACTTCAGCTCATATGAAACTTTTATATGTCATTAGATAATATAATAAATCCAACCAGCTTGTCTGAATTTGGGTTAAAAGCTGATATCTATGTATCTATTGAACATTTGTTCATTCTGAGTGCTATTTTCCAGAGCTTTCTGGAACAATTCTTATATTCTTGTACTGAGGTACAATAGTCTCTGACCTGCAAAATGGTGTTTAAAAAAAAGGCTGATTTTTAATAACATGCTCTTAAAACTTTGGTCCTGTAATCATGATACCAAGAGGATTTCATGATTATAAGAAATCACGTGGACAAACTGAAGTCCACCATTGCCCTGTGATAGACTAGACTGTCTACCTATCTCAGCATTAGATGATTTAGGAAAAAGAAATTGCAGTGGGGCTTGAACTTGTGAACTCCAGTTAAAATGATACATGTCCTGAAATGTAATACAGCCTTTTGTTGAAAAAACTGCTCAGGAAGAGCTATGAACTCTGTCTCAGAACGTGGTATTGTAAGATGCCTTTTTGGTGCCTAGAGATTGGCATTCTCAGGTAGCTCCTCTGCAATGGGGGGAACCTAAACAGCAGGCATTCAGATGGGTTGAAGAGATGGAACGTAAAGGGAACATTGTTGTTACTTTGCTCTTAGAAATAGGAAGCAAACCCTAAGAAAAATTAATAAAAGTGGATTGTGACATAGGGGTACGTAGGGGTTTATTCTGTGAAGTTTGTTGTGTCCTAAGTGAGCAGCGGAGATTCTGTTTTCTCTTTAGAAGAGATATAAATGTATTTAAGAGAGATAAAATTTAAGCTTCAGATGAGCAGCTGTAATTCCAGTGTTTATGGTTCTGCTGGTGCAGCATTGAAGTTCTGCCTACCTTAGCCTAATTTCAATGCATTAGATATGTATGATTCAAACAATTTCTTCCATTAAACCACAATTTTTAAAGGAATTATCAGTGTCATATGGTAATCAGAAAATTAATAAATTGATTACTGATGTAAAGTAACTTTAGGTCACCTTTATTCTCTTTAAAACAAAGGATGTTCCAAAGGAAAGAGGACAGAATATGTGACTTTTGAAGGCACTTTCTTGAAATTACCTTAATGAGCAGAATAACAGCATGAAATTTTCACAATGATGTGATAGTAGTTATGCCCCTAGAGGCTCTCTCTATCAGAGAATTCGAAGGTCTTCTTAGGGGATGATTTTATGAATGTTTCTGCTGTGCCTATGTCAGATTAATACCATCTAATCAGAACCAGGGTTGTTAAACCTTTTTTACACAGTTTCTGTAACTTTTATCTGACAGACAGGGATTGCTTCCAGAATGAAGACAGCATCTCAGTCTTTCTGAACAAAATTAAAATATATTTAATTACTTACACTTAGGAAAGCTCCTAGTTAAGATTTCTAAGCACATTTTGTTACTTCTAAAATGAAAATATGCAGAAAAGGACATATTTATGAGTAAAAAATTATTTGTAGATTGTCAGTTTCCATTACCGACATCTTTCCAGTAATAATTTAATAAGTGATAATGCTATCCAAAACAGTATCATCTTCTAAAAAAGATTCTTTTTCAAGAACACTTTTCTGAAGTTTTATCATGAGATTATTTTCTAAATTGTTTTAAGTTTATTAAGCACCAAGCATCTACATTTTGCACTTTGTTGACTTATTGCCTATTTGTTGACTTGCCTATTTGAATTACATGTATAAAATTATACATTGAATCTCCTTTATGTATTTGTTTAGGTACTTTAGATGCTAAGAGATTTAAGGTGAAAGTAGTAAAATATAATATACTAGGATATCATTTTAGTGGATATATCAGAAAGTCTGCACAATCCTGTTTTATTTTTCATTTAATTATTGGCTTAATATGTTCTAGCAGAACTTTGCATAAAAATGTGAATATCCTGGAAGTTTTGATATGTTCTTTATGGTGGTGAAACACTATCCAAAATAGAAGACTGTTTACTGAATGATAATTCTTTCTACCCTTTGATATTCAAATGTCAAAATTTACGTGAATATTAGTTAGGATTCAATCAATCGGATTGCATATGTTTGGACGTAGAAAATCTGTGTCAAGGTATTTAGTAGTGTTTGTTGCTGGAAGTATTTCTGGAGGTAAGCAGGCATGCTATGGCAGATCTATCTGCAATAACTGAAATTACTGACCCTTATCTGAAGGTTACTAGCACTGGCAGTGGAATATATTCTGGACACTTGCCATGTCAGTGCAAGAGTTGCCTGATTGAAGCTGCGCTGGCTGACTTTGCACTGACTTAGATGTAGTAGTACCCAGGAGACCTGTTACAGCACTTGACTGGTGCAACACTAACTTCCTGCTCTGGAATGGTAATAAACAGCTGATAGCAGCAAATTACTAAACCGTTCTATCTACCTCTGCTTGAAAATCTGTAAGTCAATGAAATCTGTCGGTGTTTATCTTGTCTAAAACCCAAGATCCTATTGAAAGGATGGATTAGGAGCCACTCACTCTCATCTTTCTATGTCCACCTAGTCATCTACTCCATTCAAGTCTTTTAAACTGACAGTTTGTGTCAATCTTCGTCAGAACATTTGCACAGATGATCCAGTTGCCTTCCTATGTATACTGTAAAAGTGTGGGTAAAATCCCAAATCTGCAGGAAAGTGAATTGGAATATGCTTGATGGGGATCAAATTAAATTAATCATATTAAAGATGCTAGTGTAGTTTTGACATTAATATCAATACTTTAGAAAGACAAGGATATATATATATTTTTATAAATTGGTAAGGTGTTAATTTAGTAAAACTGGAATAAGTATTTCCACTCTGTATAAGGATTCTTTAATGGTCAGCATTCTAAAACTGAAAATGTTATCAGAATATATCATAATTTTTATTGTACGTTGCTTTACTTTTGGCTGCCAGTTTTGGCAGTAACAACAAGCTATGAAGTTGTCATATTTTTGACACTTTTATAGTGGAAAATGCATACCTGTATTTTGCGTACATTGTCTCTGTGCTTTGTAGCATCAGTTTGCCCGTTAGGAATTCGAGTTCTTCTCTTCATGCAATGAAAAATAACTTCCAGACAGATTTCTCTTACTTTTTAAGTTCTTCAACATCCTGTATGAGCTCCTTCTATCACTTCTAGACTGAGTTGTGCGACTTGTTTAGACGGGATGGAAGCATTATAGATAAAAATTACAGTAAGTGTAAAATGTTTATTTTTAAGGGTTACTAACGATTTCTTGTCTTTTTTTTTTCCCAGAACAAGACCAAAAGTACAATACAATGGGTATGCTGGACATGAAAACAGTAATGGACAGGCTTCATTTGAAAATCCCATGTATGACACAAACTTAAAACCCACAGAAGCAAAGGCTGTGAGGTTTGATACGACTCTGAACACAGTTTGTACAGTGGTATAGCCTTCAGTGCCCAATATGACTGATTCATAGCCATACCTCTGATGGACAAGCAGTAATTCCTTTGGTGCCATATACCAGTTTCCCTTCTTCTCTTGGCTTTGCTGCTGTAATCTTTAACATCTTCTGTCAGCCTACATGCAGCTAAATTTTCTGGTAAAAACGTGTCAGTCTTCTGGGGATCAGACAAAGAATATTTTTTCATCTGAAGTTGGATCAAAATGCCTGGCTGCATCTGCTTCAAATCAAGGCACACTTTAAGGAAGACTGCCAAGTCATGCCAATTTTTCATATTTAATGCCTCAGACTTTCATATTTGTATGTGGCTGGATGCCTTTCAATGCATTCTTCTGGGCACTTGGATAAATCCTTTGAGTACTGTAACAAATGATAGCACCACAGATTATCCCCGGGAATATTCTGAAGAAATAAAGCTCTCTTGAAGAAGACAACCTTCCTTGAGGTTGCATACACCTGCAAATGCTTTACCATTGAAATCTTGCTAAAATTAAAAAACAAAAAAAACTTACAGTGTATCTCATACATAGGGCAGTTTGCCAATTTCCCAATCAGCCGTTATATTGCAAAACGTTAATGCACAATTTTTTTGCACTAGGGTGTTATGGATGACTAAGATGCTGGTAAAAATATACAGGGTTTCTACACACTGTCCATTGTATATAGACATTCACTCACTCTTTGCCAAGCAAAACATTCCACAATAAATTTACTTAGAATATTAAATTATGAGCCCCATGCTCAGCACCAGTGAAAATCCTGTGTGATAGAGGACAATATTCCTTTTGTCAATTTTTGACTAGATTTCTTTGTAAACATGATTACAAGTCACTGGAAACTTTCAGCCAGAACAAGAGCCCACTTCTAAGAAATTTTCATTGCCAGTATTGTTTTCTTCTGAACTCAGTCATCAGTTACCATTGTCAGTATCATACTATTTAACAGCAGGGGGGTTAGCAGCTATTGCTGCTTGCCATGTACAAATGTGAATAGTAATTTATTTTAGATAGCTCATAAAGCCTGTGAGCCTGTGCTCATAATACAGTCTTCCCTTTTGCATTTTTTTCCATTTTTTTCTGGTAAGATGACATCATTTTCGGATGTTATACATGGAACTAAACCACATTACAGTAGCATATGTAAACCCAGTGCAAATTGTCTATAACAAGCTGTCAGTCAGTTTCTACTTTGAACAAAGAGAAATATTCAACTATCTTTGCTTTCTGTTTCCTTTCGGATTTTTTAAACACACTGCTTACTGCTTTTGTACTTACACGGTTTGACAGAGAAAGTTTGACATTTGTAAATATGAATGGTTGAGTAAATCATTAACATTTGCTTAGAAATAGAGGTTTTATTGAATGAAAACAAACAAAGATGCCATTGGGCAGATTAATTAAATTGAGTTTTATAATTAGGAAATTACAGGAAATAATAAATCAAAGTCTGATTTTAGTCATACATGTTGAGCTCAGAAAGCAGGAAAGTTGCTTTGCTTTTCTTTAAAATTCGGGGGTTTTTTTTGTTGTTGTTGTTGTTGTTGTTGTTCTGTTTTAGTTTTCTGAATTTCAAACTGTCCTAATGTCCAGTTGCTATCAGAACCTGTAGAGAAATGTTTCTGAACTCCATATGTGTGTAGGTCTGGCTGTTATACACAAAACAAAAAGCCCAGTGTAAGCCCAATAACAGGTTTTTCAGCCAATGTTGCAGAACGCAAAGAAAATTTCAAAGGTAACCCTTGGTCAGCTTAACAACTCTACATCTGTTAGATGAAAAATACCAGCAATATAATACAGTATTGTAGGGCCTCCAGCTGTTATATTCTTCATATGAGCAAGAAACTCTGAAGAAAATTTAATAAATAATCCTTTCCAGTCAGTTCCTTGTTCATTTTGTTAGTAGTTTTTGGCTTTCTTTTTCGTTTGTTTCTGAGGTTTTTGTGCAGTAAGTTTCATTTATCTGTCACATCTCAGAGCCCTTCGCATTTCCTGAGAAAGAACAAAGTCATCAGATCAAAGTTGTTGTCCTGATCCTCCCTCATGTAGAGGAAGTCACTCTGCAAATGAAGAGCTTCCGTAGGAACAGTGGGCCAGGGAGGGAAGCTGTTGTGTGATTAAAGTTTTTGACAGGTGTTCAAAATCAACATTACTGCTTTGGAAGTCTTTCTCTAGTGGCGATGGCAGAAAAAAGTTGTAGTATTGAAAACAAGCGCAAAATTCTAGCTAAGCAGCTGGTTTTGATGTTTTCTACTCCTGCCCATACAGTGTACTCTTCAGTGAGCTGTCTCACTATGGCCACCGAGGAACCTGTTGGAGGAAAGGTCCCAGAAAAGAGAATAGTTAAATTATTTGATCTTTTGTGTCAGAGAGCCCAGATCCTGTGAATCCTTTGTCTAGTGGTTGATTTTGGGGAGATTATGTAAGGAGTGCTTATCCCAAGTGAGTGTTCTTTGATCAGGGACACTCAAAATTGGGGCACAGTGACAAATTATCCGAAGATGTTTGTTCGGAGTATTGATTAAACAGGAGCTTCAGACTGGAACCCAAGCAAAGGAAAGCTCTTGTAGTTTTATCAGTTCTGTCCACATCCTTCAGAGGCCTCTCCTTCTCTGCTATGTTTGAGTCTGCTGTTCAGGTTGGAGCTCTTTCTCCTCGAGTTATTTTACAGAGGGCCGTGTATGCATGCACTTACATATGGTGCTTCATCAGAATAAGACTCTTAAAATGTCGTGCAGTGGTTGGGTAATGGCAGCCAGGAAATCTGCTTTCTGAGATATATGCAGAAGACTTTTCCCCCAGTGTTGACCAGATCATTATGACGGGCTAATAATACATGCTATGTATTTTTTTAAAAAAACAGGTTATGTGCTTCAAAGCTGTTAAAAACTGCTGCTTGTATCACACATCTTGCCTTTCTCCAGGCTAGCTGCAATAATTTTTTTTCTTGTGTAAAATATTTTGTAAACAAAGAAAAGCTGTTATTAAAAAGAAAAAAAAAAAAAAGGGTGGGAGGGTGAGGGTGGGGGGTTGGGGAAGAGCGCCGGCATTATGATCAAGTCAATCTAATTTTCATTCCCAGTATTTCATTCTGCCATTTCACTACATGCTGCTGTGACATGAAGTAGGTGCAAACGAACTTTTTGTACAGAGATATATTTTTTATGAAGAATTTGTAAAATTATTAAATATGCTGTACTTTTTTGATTAATGTAGGTAAATTGTTAAAAATAAATGTTTTTACAATACAAAAAATTGTAATTTTCCCAATAATGTAAAATTTACCATCTTTAGCTGATTTTCAGTTCTGATCCTATTACACATGTATTAATATTAAAGTGGCCTGTTTAAAATAAAGAGTATTCTCTTTGGCAAAAAAATAAATACTATAAAAGATTGTAATATAGCCTGTGCAATGCCACCTACCTTGAAAGCAAAATCAGAGTTCTAATTAAATATTTAATTTTAGATTTTCAGCTTTTGTGTGACCTGTTCTTATCATGTTTTTTCCTTCTATTTACTTTTATACTTTTAAATCTCAGATATTGATTTTTCATTGCATTAGATTGTTCAGTAGAATCTTAATCTTGTCATTTTAAATTCCCAAGAATTATGTAAATCGGCAAAAATTTTCAGGTGCTGTCTAGTGAGCTGGGATCTGCCTCCTGTTATCTTACACGTGTCATTCAGATTTTAAAATGGGACTTAGACTCCCAGATCATTTGGTTGTTTTATGAAAAATAACCTGTTTTATTCTTCCACAAGCCTGCATGCTACCTGTGGAAGTGATGGGTCACATGGAGCCAGAGGTATTTCCAATTCTATCTGAGAGCTAGTTCTGTAGTCACTTAAATGTACATCTACTGAAATGATAATGCTTACATACACGAAGATAGCCACACATGAGGTTCAACAAAAGCAAGTGCAAGGTCCTGCACCCGGGGAGGAAGAATGCTAAGCACCAGTATAGGTTAGGGGTGGACCTGCTGGGAAGTAGTTCTGAGGAGAAGGATCTGGGGGTCCTGGTAGACAGTAAATTATCCATGAGCCAACAATGTGCCCTTGTTGCCAAAAAGGCCAATGGCATCCTGGGCTGCACAGGGAAGAGTCTGGCCAGTAGGTCAAAGGAGGTCGTTCTCCCCCTCTACCCTGCACTGGTGAGGCCACAACTGGAGTACTGTGTCCAGTTTTGGGCTCCCCAGTTCAAGAGGGACAGGGAACTACTGGAGCGGGTCCAGCGAAGGGCAACTAAGATGTTTGAGGGACTGGAGCATCTCCCTTATGAGGAAAGGCTGAGAGAGCTGGGACTCTTTAGCCTGGAGAAGTGAAGGCTGAGGGGAGACCTTATTAATGTTTACAAGTATCTAAAGGGTGGGCCGAAGGAGGATGGTGCCAGACTCTTTTCAATGGTTCTCAGTGACAGGACGAGGGGCAATGGGCACAAGTTGGAACATAGGAAGTTCCATTCAAATACACGGAAAAACTTCTTTACAGTGAGGGTGACAGAGCACTGGAACAGGCTGCCCAGGGATGTTGTGGAGTCCCCTTCTCTGGAGATTTTCAAGACCCGCCTGGATGCAGCCCTGAGGGATGTGCTCTGGGCAATCCTGCTCTAGCAGGGGAGTTGGACTAGATGATCTCTAGAGGTCCCTTCCAACTCTGAAGATTCTGTGATTCTGTGATATATTAGTGTTTTCAGGATCAAGACCTGAAATTCTAAACATATTTTTTAAAAAAATATTTTACTCTTTATTCATGTAGGAGATTTATGTGATTTACTTATTGACATCTTAAGAAAGAATGAGTCAGGCTTCAAGAATATTCTATCCCGTATTCCTTTGGGAATCACTGATAGTACAGATTTTTAGTCATATACGAAAAAGTAAAATTCTTTACTTTTAGAATAAAAAGATACGTGCATGTCCTTACTTCCTTTCTCATCTTCACAATCCGTCCTTCTGGTAATATGATATATTATAGAAAGTTGTTAAAAGTTCTCATCTCTCAGAATGATCTGACTTTCCTCCTCACACTAAGCTATAAGCTATAATCACTAACGCTATCAATGCAGATATCTGACAGAGTCATGATTTTTACCTCTTATCACAAACAATAGTCTAACATACATTAAAGAAGTGAACTATTCTTTACACTATTGCCAAAATGCAATGCCAGCTTTTGAAATTATTTCCCCGTATGATCTATTGAAAAATGTAGCATGGTATATTTCATTTTGGATTCTAGACAAGCCATTTATAGAAAATAAATCATTTGTGTGTGTTGAGGGTACAGTTGTGTAAAAGCCACTCAGATGAATCTGTAAAGAACAAAAATATTTGTTTTTTAGCTGGCATTTACTAGCTCTGTAGCAGCAGTGAGGCCATAAACAGCATCAAAGGGATAGCATACCTATTGGTAAGATTTACTCAAAATGGAAGATGTTTTTTTTAAGGCTGCTTTTAATTTTGAACTCCAATAAACTACATTAAATACACTGCTGCCTCCTTTAGCATGATTGCTGACTCAAAACTACAGGAGCTTGAATCCATATGGCTCAGTGCTTGAGAGAACGGAAGGCAGAAGGTGGAAGAGGAAGAGGTCTTCTGCAGAATATTGCCTTTAAACAAATAAAATAAATTACTTTTAAGCATGTGTCTGTAATGCACAAAAAGAAAAAAGAAAGTAATGCTTTAGGGATTCATCCCAGAGTTTTTTGAGTCAACAGTAAATCAGTATTACTCGTTCAAAACCTTGTCAATGACAGTCTTCTAACAAAATACTTTCCACCAAAGAGCACAGTGTGGACCTCACTATGGCAGATTAAAAAAAAATAAACATTGGCTGACATACGCCTAGTGATTAGTTATCAGTATGTGATTATATATGATACAAGGAAGTAGAAGATCCTCCTAAACAGTTGTATTTGTTTATGTAAAATTTTAATTATTTTAAATTACAGACATACGTAGTAAATATATAGAAAAGTGGATATCCTTGGAGCCTAATCCACAGGGGAACAAGAACTTAGTTTTGCAGAGTTTAACTTTCAGGTGTGTTTTTTTCTTGGTAGAAGCTTCAGCATCAAGTTGTGTGCCTACAGTCTATGGACAAATGATGAGAGAGGTAAGAATTTGCATGTAAGATCCACAGAGGCCAGCAAGCTGAGTGGAGCCAGCTATACGAATCAGTAAGAAATACTAGGGCAAGAGGAATACTCGAGTGCTTAAGTGTCTCACTTTCCGCTGAAAAACATAAATCTTTCCACTAGGATTCATAACAGGAATCAGTCAAAGTTAGGCAAATTTTTATTTTTTTTTTTTTCCAGGAAGCCTCAAAACACAATGGGTAGGGCTCCATTTCCCTCTTACTGGTTAGATTGGTCAAACTCTAACGTGGAAGACCAGAGTTCAGACAGCTTCTTTACCCTGAGGAGAAACACCAGGTTGTTAATCATAAAGAAGATTGCTACGAGCACTCAGCTGTTGAAAGCAGGTGCTGGGAAATTATCATTACCTCTTTCTCCTTGCAGTGCAGTATTTGCCCTAGCAAAAATTTCCAGTAACTCTTTTTAGGTCATCACGCCTTGCAGACAAAATATGTAGGGAGCATTCCTAGTTTGAGATTTTTTAACCATGGTGTAGGTAACTTGCCACTAAGAAGAAGAAACTTATGTGCCTGATGGTCTTGACAGGAAGACAGACTGGTACTTTAATTGGGTTGAAGATCGAACAGCAGCTGGAGGAGGGTTTTGAGGATATAAATTTTGAACTTGGGAAACAAATGTCAGATAGAAAACAAAGACCTCTTTTGTATCTTGGTGTACCAAAAGTTTGAGTTTACCTTTGCTGTGAAAGAACACGTGTAAAATTTGCTCGAGGGAGAAGATTAAACAGAAATGCAAACAAACAAGCAAAAAAATTAAAGTGCCTGAATGAAATATCTATAATATTTTCTAAAGTGTAGAAACTCTTAAGGACCCCTTAAATCAACAGTTCAGACACCAGACTGGCTTAGCAATTAAATGATATATTAAATAACATTAGAAGTACATTCTAAGTAATTCAAGATTAGAAAAAGATAAGTATTAGCTGAAAAGATGGACATAGGTAACAACAAAAATAAAATATAGACAGAAAAAGGAAACTAAAGATATCAGAAAAAAAGATCCATAGCTGTTGGTTCTTGGCATAATAAGGGAATTTTTTTAAGAATGTGAGGAATGAAGGAAATTTGAGTAAGGAAGCACTTATTAAGTGCAGTGGATGGAGATAGAGTTAGCAAACAAGAATAGCGTATTTGATACTTCTGGAATTTTTTTTTAGAATTTTTCATGTTTGATTTTGTAATTGGAAGAGGTAATGTTAAATATTTACTTCACTTACACATAGTACTAGCCAGACTATTTGTAAATAAGAAGGATTTAAGCAAGAACTGATAAATATTTTGAAAAATCAGAAACACCACAGAAGTTGTAGTTGTGAGGAAATTATCTGAGTAGCCCTTGACCATGAAAGAATTTCAAGTCTGCCTTGGAAAAGGAACTGCCAGAAGTTGTGCTAAAAAAAAAAAAAGACCAAACAAATGACCATTTATCCTATTATTAAAATTTGAGGGGAAGAAAGGAAATCTGATTGAGATCCTTTTGATAGAAAATAAAATGACAGGATAAAGTTAAAATCTTGTCAACAGATTTTAGAGAGAATGGTTCTTGTCACCCAAATCTCTTTTAATTCTTGAAAGCCTGATTGATAATGTAACTACTTCTCTATTAAATTAAAAAAGAGACAACTGGTTTAGTAGCACACAATAATTAACAAATAGAAATAGAGAACATCAATAATTACACAAAAAGTTGATTAAGAAATAGCTCTCAAGCAGGCAATAGGGAATTATCACTGAAAAAGGCAATGCTGGAAAAAGTCTATGGGTCTGCTGCAAGGCCTGATGCTGCTTAACAGTGATGTGTAAATAAGGGTAACACTTGTTGAAAAAAACCTAGATAATACAAGTGATTGCAGGATGATAAATGATAATGAAAAAAGTCACGTGACACAATTTGGTCTGGTTAGTAAGTTAAGTCTACTTAAACAAAGTGTTTTTAACATAACCTAAAGAATAGTTGAAAATAAGAAAGAAGGACATTGAGGCCTTCTTTATAAAATAGGTATTAGATCTTAAAAATTAGTATCCTGAAGAGGACTTACAAGCATGTTGACTATGATGCTGTGGCAAAATATGAGGTATTGAATCTCTGGATATAAAAAAGTGCTGAAGAAGAATAGAGGAGTGATTTTTAGTCTCAGCTGTATTACATTCTGCATTTATTTCTGCAGTTCACTTTGGAAATGGGATGTCAGAAAAAATTTGAGAGGGTGTACAACAACACACAAATGTGATTTAAGGTCTAGAAGAAACACCTTCAGAAAGAAATTTAAATTATGTTCAATGAAAAAGAAGATCTATAGTGTACTACACTACATTCATGGGATTATTAAACTGCCCTTTCATTTAAGGTAAAAAGACGTGTCAGAAATCTTAGTAGACTTGAAATTGTAGGCAGAAAAATTAAAAGGGAAAATTAAGCACATACATTTCTGAGTGGAGAAAATAAATCTGTGAATTGATTTACCAGAAGAAATTATGTGTTTGCTATCTCTTCATTCCAGCAACTTAACCCCAGATGTTTTCATGTGAGATAGACATTAGTTCTATATTGCAGATCTGATGGTTTTTTCATGTTTCAGATCTCTGAATAAAAATAAATAAGTAAAAAGCAAAAGAAAAAATTAACTCAACCTAGGATCTAAAAAATATAAGGTACTTAATCTAGCTTTTAGAAGCCTCCTTCCAAGAATCTAAATAATGTATCTGCCACCTCACTTTATTGTGTTATGACAATACCAGCAAATTGGTACCGTGGCATCGAGGGCAGTTATCACAGATCAGCCCACATCTGCACAACGAATCTCTTTTAGATTCCAGAACAACACGACCATACTAATACTAACTACTGGAAAGGATCACTGGTTTATACCTGTGAAATATTTGGGAGAGTACTAGTTGACCTGGGCCAAAGCATACTGGAGAGCATTCTTACTGTTTTACAGCATAAACAAACAAACTCTCATGTTCAGCAACATTCTCTGTCAGTGCTGTATTTTGTATTCCAAATACAGTCTTAGAGACCTGAGAGGTTCTAAACGCTGAACTATTCATCAAGAAAGCTCGTCAAAAGGAGCTCTAGTATTATCCTGTTATAAAGGCTAATAGCCATCTTATTTGGCAACTGTGATTAAAATAGAATAGATGCTGCACATTAGACGAGGAACAATTTCCTTTCAGTGTGTAACAAGCACGGGCAGAATGTGTCCAACAGACTGAAGTTTTTGAAATATTTAGCAGAAGAACATGTACTCATTTGAGAAAGCTAACCAAAGCTAGGTGAGAAGCTGCTCATTCTAATATAGCTTTAGATAAGTTCAAAACGCAAACATGGCCAGCTGAGGAACTCTAAGGGAGTTTTGAAGGGAGTTGTACTAAGTCTGTGTCTCCATATATGGAGTAAAGGCTGTTGGGGTAGTGGGGAGACAATTTTGAACTTAGCACAGTTCTAATGAAGTCCTTTAGGAGCGCTTTCCCTCTATACGTGATGACTATCTCTGTAATATCCATATGGTTAAATTCACATCCTCCCAGAAAAGCTATACATATCCACGAGTCTGTTGGGAACGGTCCCTGTCATTGTCCCCTAGGCTAAATCTAGATGTGGTTAGCAGGCTGGGGAAGAAGAATATGTGCCCCATCTGGCATTCTGAAGGAACCTGGGTGTAAATCTAGGTCATTAGGTACGGAAAATGGGGAAAGAAACAAGGAAATGTGAATCAGAAGTGTGAACAGAGGAAGAGTCTTTCATTATTTATCTCAGGGTTTCCACCGGATACAGCACTTTTACTGGGATACAGTGGTTACAGACTTCAGCTGGATGTACTTCTACAGCAGTAATCCATATGTGAGCATACCAGTGTGGGTAATTCACAGAGAGCAGACCTGGCTGAGTTATTCATAGGAAACAGCATGGCAGTATTATGGCAACCTGATGTAGAGCTCCCTCCACTTACCTGAAGGGTATTCACCTCTTTCCCAGGCACACCTGAGGTAACATAAGATGCTGGATCCCTGCTCATACAAAGTGGCTTGCCATAACAAAGAAAAGACACTAACAGGGATTAATGTGTTTGTCTGATGTGCTTCTTTCACAGAGACATCCGAAGAGGTCTTGGTCACAAGAAGGGGTTGACCTGAGAAGCTGTGCCCAGACAGGTTGGGTTGGCAGGCACTGGTCATATAATTAAAAAGGCTTATGAAGGGACAGAAAGATGAGGCCCTGTTTAGAGCCCTCTGGCAGTCAAACAATACTCAGGAGAGGTGGCAAGGGGTCAACTGTCAGTCCTGGTGGTCTTTGCTGATAGAGCCATATGGAAGCCAAGGTCGAGGAGTGAACCAAGAAGCATGAGGACAACAAGGTTCTTCAGCACCCCATTGGTTTGGAAGGGTTAGATGAAGAAAGTCCAGGAACTCCTGAATCCCTCAGAGAGATAGCTTGGGAACCCTCAAAACTGCCATGTATATGCTGTCCATCTTGGCATTGGTGAAAAAACGAAATGGACAAATAGGAGTTAATGTCCCCTTCTTCCCACCACCACTGTCCTTTTCTGGTGCATGAAATTTGGCTTTTGTTGGTTTTCTGAGAATTAGACTTTCTTGTTATTCATACACACACTCTTGACCCCCTTCTTTGTTTCATTTTTCCCCTCTTTTTCCTGTAACTCACCCTCCAGTTTGCTATGGCTATAAATAAAAAAAAAATGTAACTCCTAAGGATTCTGCTTGACTTTTCATTTCGGGGAATAGCAAAGTCTGGTGAAGGTGGGAGATGTATCTGAGAGGTTGGGAGGGGAGATTCAGCACTCGATGTAGTTAGCGCAAGGGTGAAGAAAAAGATGGGGTCAAGTATGTTGGCAAAGGCTGTTCGTATGAGGAAAGGTAAAGGGAAGATGAACAGCTTCATCTATTTGGGGGATTTATTTGTTGTTTTTAACTACTGCTGTAATGTAGCAGGCTTGGTGCACTGCAGTTACTGTGCTTGTGAGGGTTGTGACTGAACCAGCTGTATTATCTGAGGCTGGAGAGGATAAGAAGCATCTGCCACGCCGCAGGCTGCCCTTGGTGGAGGGACCTCCCACGTGCTCCCTCTGGGAGGGAAAAGGATGCTTGCCTGGTCTTTTTTTTTTTCTGTGGAATGTACCACTCAAAGACTCTGACAAAAAGTCTGTGGTCAGTATAGCAGGGTAGCTTGTCCACGAGTCTTCCCTAGTGCTACACAGTGGCCTGTGAAATGAGAGAAATGTTGTCCTTACAGTGGAAATATTGCCAGGAGCCCTGCAGGGGGGAGCAATGAATGGAAGGAATTCCAGTCTACGACAGGGTGAATCCCCTTAAACAGCTTTCTCACCTGCCATACCTACTCCATCCCAGGTCCTGCACAATCTGGTTAGTTGCACAGCACCCACAACCTTGCATGGGATACAGATCGACAAGGTGATTGATAATTTCTGCACCCTCACTACTATTCTGATTGCTATTTCCTATATGCTTGCCCAGTGATCCGTTACTGTCAGAGGTAGCACAGGTATGGAATGTGATGGTAAGTCCCTTCTTCACCTGGTTGCTTGCCTGTGGTATTCTGGAAGCGGATGACCTGCACAGCCTCCCTTAGGAGAGCAGCGCAGTGTATCTTAAATAAAGAAGTCCCACAGTAACTGTTGTTACTATCAGTACTAACCAGTTGCTTCGGGCTAAAGCCCAAAGTTTGCAGCACCTGATGCTGTTGACTCAGGGTCTGGTGCCTGGCAGAGGTCCTTTCCTCTTCCTGTACTTCCTGTCTGATTTCCAGAATTTGCGCAGTGCAGTGTGGTAGTGAGTGGTGGCTCTGCTGATCTGCCCAGCTGTCAGGACGAGAACAATTCATAGTAGTCATAAGAAGGTATCAGAGAGAAGGCATCAAAGGCTGTCTGACATACATACAAGCGGGAAAAAAAAGGCTTCACGTGCCTGAGTTGTACCACTGATAACTTAATGCAACAGGGACTAGCATTTGAAGAACATGGAGAACAAAACTTCTTTTATATCATGATGACGTGGGGTGCGATGCATAGGAAAGATGAGTGGATGGCATATCACAGAATCACAGAATGGCTGAGATTGGAAGGGAGCTCTGGAGGTCATCTGGTCCAATTCACCTAAAGCCAGTTGCCCAGGACCATGTCCAGATGGCTTTTGAATACCTCCAAGGATGGAGACTCCACAGCCACTCTGGACAACCTGCTTCAATGCTTGGTTACCCTCATGGTGAAAAAGTGTTTCCTGATGTTCAGACAGCAGCTCCTGTGTTTCAGGTAGTGCCCATTGCCTCTGGTCCTGTCACCGGCCACCACTGAAAAGAGCCTGGTTTCATCTTCTTTCTACCCCCCAATATATTGATGAGATCCTCTCTGAGCCTTCTCCAGTCTAAACAGTCCAAGCTCTCTCAGCCTTTCCTCATAGGAGAAAATCCCCAGTCCCTTCATCATTTTTGTGGCACTTCGCTAGATTCTCTCCAGTATATTCATGACTTGTATTGAGGAGCCCATAACTGGACACTATTCCAGGTATGGCCTCACCAGTGCTGACTCTCCCTCAAACTGCTAGCAACACACCCGGCTGTGGAGCATCCACAGTCTCTCTGGGCAACCTGTTCCAGTGTTTAGTCACCCTCTGAGGTGTAAACCAGCCTTTCCTGATGTTCTGATGGTGACTCACGTGTTTCAGTGTGTGCCCATTGCCTCTTGTCCTGTGTGTAGCTTCTGTAGGGATCTTATAGGAGACAGTCTCAAAAGCCTTACTGAATTCAAGGTAGAGTGTCCACTGCTCTCCTCTCATCTGCCAAGCCAGTAATTTCATCATAGAATCTTATTAGGTTGGCCAAGCATGACTTCCCCGTTGTGACTCCATATTGACTACTCCTGATAACTTTTCTGTCTTTCATGTGTGTGGGAGTTTTTTCTGGGATTAGTTGTTCCATCTATTAATTGTTCCATCCATCTAGTCAGTCCATCATTCTGTTTTAATGCTATCTGAGGAAAAAATGTATTAGTAACCTTTCCTTTGGCCTTAAGCTTTGTCTTTTTTATTTCTACTTTCTTTGAAGTCAAAGGATGATGAGAAAATGACAGCCCTTCATTTCTTGAGTAGCTCGGTACCGTGTCTTCTCAGTCAGATTTGCTTAAGGTTCACTGTCTCTCCTGTATGGTTTTTTCATATCAATAACCTGCTCAATTTAAGTGCCATTCACTTATGAACTTCCATTCAAAGAAAGCATATATGTGCGTGCACTCCTTATCTCTTGCTCTCTCTCCCACGTGCACACACACACACACACACACATTTTCTTTACAGGAAAAAAATCCAAACACTGTTCCTCCTTCTTGTGAACACACATAGTAACTCAAAAACATATATGCTGGCAGTAAGGAAGTAAATATTTTTTTTTTACAGCTCTAAAAACTATCCAATATTAAGTAGATAAAGTTTTACTACTCTCAGCAATACTTTCTGTTGTTTGAATAAATTTTATTTAATGACAACTTCTATTTGCCCTAAAAAAATTATCAAGCTTAAGCTCTTCTTGGAGGAAGTCCATCAAGTAGTCTATAGTAAATAGCTTATCATCCCATTTTCTTCTTCTGAAATCCCTTTTCTGCGTATCCCAATTATAACTGTTTTTAAAGTTTATTCCTAGGGACAGGACTGGGATGAGAAATTGTATGCAAAGAAAAATCTGCTTCCCAACAGTCTTGCTTACTTTTCTTCCAGTCATGTTTTTCTTCAATTAATCATTTATTTTCAGGAAATTTCTATTATTCCGCTGTTGCTCATACTCCAACTTTTGGCAAAAGGCTTATACAAGACTTAAGAAATGAGCGTAATTTAATAAAGATTCAAACTTTGCCTGAGCAGGGTATCATTGTGCTTTTACTTACCTAATTTCTTTTAAAATTAATTAATTTCTACTTTCATGTGAAGCTAGTGAAATTATGTCTATATCCATACAGGATGTACGTGTATGGAGGAAAATACCTCCATCTCTGCTGATATATGTATGTTAAATAAACAGAATGACAGACTCACGTAGGTTGGAGCAGAGCCCCGAGGCCATCCAGTCCAACCTCCAGCTTAAAGCAAGGCCCATTAGAGCACACTCGGGGCCAAGTCCAGTCCGGTTTTGAATACCTGCAAGAATGGAGATTTCACAGCCTCTCTGGGAAACTGGTTCCAGTGCCATGATGGTCCTCACACTAGGTCAGAATTTCCCATACTCCAACTTCTGTCGTCTTTCATCCTACCATTGTGAGAAGAGTCTGGTTCTGTCTTCTCTGCACCCTTCCATTAGCTGATTGTAGATAGCAGAGAGATCTCCCTTTAGACTCCTTTTAAGGCTCTTAAGTTCTCCTAGCATCTCCTCATGTGTGATATGTTCCAGAGAGTTACTAAAAGTAAAACCAGAAGGCTTCACCTATGCTAATGAATAAAACAGTACCAAAGAGCACTTTCTGGTCCTGAGCACAAGCTGTTGTAGCCAAGATTGTGCCTGTATAGCTGGAAATCAGATAAGAAAACTCAAATCTGAGTCTCAAGAGGGGAAAAGACAGATATCTACCAGGGTCTTAAGAATTCTCTTCAAAAATACTAAGCTAATTTAGTGCTACCATAAACCCACTTGTACACCAGGGGTCATTCAGAAGTAATAAGACTTTGAAAGACATTTCCTTGTTCAAAAACATTTTAGGTCTTTAGTTAGAGTGCCTTTTTATTTTTTTTTCCAGGTGCATTAAATGGTATTCTGTTGAATCCACTGCTTCATTTCTCACAGATCTCTTGCCAGTCCTATATTTATACTCACAAGCAAAGATGATTTTAAAGGTCATGTTAAAATGAATTATTAATCAACACAAACCCAGAAATGTCTAATATTTAGTGCACCTGCTGCATTTGCTTTCAGGTTTTCCATAACTACCTACACTAACAAACTGGCATTGCACAGAACGACATTTTCATGAATACTGCTGTTGATGAGGGAGAGGAGCTACTGTATGTTCTGTAAAAATTTTGCAACATATACTAATCCCCACAGACAATACAGAAAACCCTTTCAATCATAGAAATCTTTAGGGCACAGCTCTCTTTATGCTCTCTTTACTTTTAATTATTTTTACTCACACTCCATAAGTTTCAAATTTTTGCTCTTTCAGTTCCTCATCTGCTCTCTGGCTTTGTTATATAGACTCTATATAAAGTTACTAAATTTGGTAGCAGCAATATTTCACCTTCAGATTTATTCTAGCTTTCTTTCAGTAAAGGAATAAATCTTCACTCCATTTTGGGGCAGTTTTAAAAGAAAGGGGTTACTATAAAATACTATATAGTTACACATTTCTGTTTTTTAATTAAGTTGAAGTGGCTAAGCCACTTAAGTAGAGATTTTACACTTACTTTCAAGAATAATAAGTTTTTGTAGGAATACTAAGTTTTGTCCTCACAAGACAGTTTACTTTGTGTTAAGCTTTTCCATCAAACAGATTATTTTCTGTTACTAGCAACAGCTTTGCACCTAGCTGACATCCTAAGGCAAGCCAGGCATCTCTGATAAGGTACAAAAAAGCCTCCATGACTATTATACTGTCAGTTTCCCAGCCACTTCAAGCAATTCATTTTGAGGAGTTTTTGACTGTATTTATCTAAAGTTAATCCTTCCTATTTTTCTCTGTAATACACATTCATTTATTTTTATGTCACATTTTGAGACATGCCTTGCAATGTAGAAATAACAGGCGACTTGATTTAATGCTGACAGGCCTTCTATGCAGTTTATGACTAAAGCAAGATTTTTTTTCCCCTACCTTATTCATAAGATTTATATGCCAATGTCATGAGAATGACCCACAAGCTGTTTTTCATCTTCAAAAAACTTACTGATCTGTCTATGAAAGTAATATTTACGAACTGGAAAAATTTTACATTTTGAAGTGCCATTTTGAAAATACGGTAGAAACTTGTTGTTAGGAGAGATAAAACTAGATTTAGACAGAACTCATCTGGAACAGATTTTAAAGTTAATATGCTTACCTAGTAATGTTTATCTATAAGCGTTAGTCTCAGCTACTTTTTGTGTCCACACAACACTGGTTTTGAGACTTGGCCTCCTCAGACCAAGAGGCCAGAACTTATTTTTTAAACATGGTAAATACTTTTTCTTATAGAGACAATGTCAAGGCCCTACTTGGATTTTAATGTAATTGTTAAAAATTACTATGTAGGCAAAATAATAGAATTGTTGCATCCCATACATTTTGTCAAAATCTATTAGCATGGAAATATGTGTCTTTGCAGATTTCAGGTGGCATTAGCAGGCCTCATCACCTGTTAACTGGCAGCTAAAATCCATTCTACTTGTCCACAGCACGCCTAAAATGCACAGCATCCGCAGCCAAGTATTGGCACCTGTTTTGTGCAAAATATATGCTTTCCTAAAACAGAGGGCGAAGAAAAACCAAGCCTCAGGTTTTTAAATGGTACCAGTTATTTGCATTATAGTTTATTTTTGCAGGATTGGATCTTTAATTTAAATGATTTTGCTGTCCAGCAAAATCCTCTCCATCAAACTTCTTCCTTTATTTTATACATAGCTGATACTTACACGAATATCAAGTTATGTTTAAATGAAAGAATTCATATGGAATATTTATAAACTACTATCTTATTTAATTTAAGGATTCGTGAATTTATGAGCGTAACAGGGTGATTTTCCCCCTTGTCTTTAGCTTCCCATTGAGTTTAGAAGATTTTTAAAACACGGTGGAGAATTTTCTCTTTTTCATATTTTATAGTAACTTTCATGATTCCTGCATGCGCTGTGGTTATGGAATCATAGAATTGTTTATGTTGGAAAAGACCTTTAAGATCATCAAGTCCAGCCGTTAACATGGACTCTACCGCTTCCCTGGGCAGTCTGTTCCAACACTTGACAACCCTTTTGGTGAAGAAATTGTTCCTAATATCCAGTCTAAACCTCCCCTGGCCATTTCCTCTTGTCGTATTGCTTGTTACTTGGGAGAAGAGACCAGAAGTAAACCCTATTAAAAGTTTATTTGTGTTTCACTTCATTTCATCATAGAGAGTTGGTCTGGGAAGCTTATTCTAGCCTAACATTAGGAAACATAACTTATTCTAGTTGTGGCATAATAAGGGACAGAAATTTATATGAAACAACATCAATAGTTTGTGTGTAATTATCTCGGAAACTTGGGGTAGCTTTATGTATGATTTCACAGTTTTTCAAACAAAATTTTAATCCTGAAAAAATGTAGGAATGCCATTATCACATGCAACAGAGAGAAAACATCACTGTCATATCCTCAAAAAGGCTTGCTTCTTAGCCTTATTTTGGGGTTGTTCATTAGATAACATTGCTCAGATTGTTTTGACGGCAAGAGTCTTGTATTCCTGTGAGGGGGCGTGTGTAAGATTTGAAAAGTTTTTGAAGCAATTGTGTTAGGGAAAGTGGTAATGTTGCATGTCTTTGTGAACATTTGAAACTGCTGACACATTGCTTTCATTACTGAAAATGTAATTTAAGACCTAATGGAAGTATCAAACTTTCTGTTGCTGTATCTGTCAGTATGTCAGCTTCAGAAGCAGTTATGCTTTGCTTTCCTTGCGCTACAGGAGTACAATTTGAACTTGTGGTTACAGGTGGGTGAACGCCACCTCTAAATCTCATCGTTCTGACTCACGCATAGTATTCAAGCTCATAACTTTGAAACACAAGCAGTCTAAACCCTTGGTCTTAAATGCTTTGTAACCTAATACCTTTAGGTGTGAGGTCTAGCTAATATAAACAAAGCTTTTCTGCCTTTGAATCCTGCACATGAGTGGACATTCCTGTTTTGTGTATTTCTGTAGCAAACAAACCAAACTCAAACTAAATAACAAAATTTTGATGTGATCTAAACATTTTAAGTGAATTTTCGCTCATCACTAAGAAGCGTTATGTAAATTGAGCTTAAATTACAAACTGTTCTTTAGGAAGTAGACAAATTTGTCAGGTTTAACTGTACTACATTATTTTTTCTTGCTTTTTTTTCTTAAAAATTGCCATGCATGTTCAACTGAGAATTTGAAACTACGCAGGTGGCATAACATCATAAAAATTCACACTTAATTGCTTCAAAGTGTGTTTCTAAAAAAGATACAAAAACACTGAAAGGAATACACTGGGTACAGCTTTATTACAAAAAGCAGAATAAACATTATTCATTCCAATTCATTCATCTCTACTCAGCACAACTGAAAAACTTCTGGAGTGATGGGACCAGTTCTGGATTCCGCACTACAAGAGAGACATGGACTCATGGGAGTCCAGCTAAGGGCCATAAAAATTATGAAGGGCCTGGAGCCTCTCTCATACAAAGAGATGCTGAGAGAGCTGGGAATGTTTAGCCTGGAGAAAAGAAGGCTCGAGGGCCTAGGCGTATAAATACCTGATTGAGAAGGAGTAAAGACGACAGAGACATTATCTTCTCGCTGCTACACAGTGATCAGGACAACAGACAATGGGCACAAATTAGTGTTTGAATGCTGGAGCAGGTTGTCCAAGGAGTCTGTGGAGTCTCTGTCCTTGGAGATATTAAAAACCTGACTGGACACTGTCCTGGGCAGCCTGCTATAGTTGTCCCTGCTCTGAGCGGTGGTTTGGACCAGATGACCTCCAGAGGTGCTTTCCAACCTCAATCATTCTGTTTGTTAGTCTATGATTCTGTGATAAGTTAGATGTCACTGCAGGGAGCAGGGCTGGAAGGTACTCTGAAGAGCTGCATCTTTCTCTCAATATATCTATAGGCTCCTGTCATTCCAATAGGTGCCTATAGTTAATTGGTATGCAACCCAGCACCTACAAAAGTAGGTTCTAGAGTTTTATGGGATATATAGAGTTTTGCCCAAAGTCTGACCAAGATGGATGTCCCCATGACCAGTTCGACTTTCATATTTATTAGTTCTATGACAGATATAGTATCAGCAGTCTGGTTGCCGTTGCATACTACTCATGCTATGCTGTAGTTGACAGAAAACACATGTGTATATATGTGCATATATATTTACTTATAACTGACATCTCAAATTAGAAATAATATATTTTCAGACTGTCTCAGTGGTCAGAGCAATTCAGAGTGGTTATATAAACACCCATGAGCCAGTTATAGGGAATGAAAGGTATGAAACTGTTGTCTTTTTTTGGAATTCATTGCATACTTCTTCCTTCTAAAACAGTTTACTGTGAGCTCACAGTCTTTTTTATACCACATGCTAGTCCTTGGTCTTTTGATTCAGTGACTCATGTCATCCATTGATCTTCACTGCTATTGATACTGACAAGATAGAAAAACTATCTCTCTGTTAGATATGGTAAATACTGCTGATTTCTCTCCCCTTGTTCCCCCCAACAAAAATCCATGTGGGACATTTCACAGGCTTTAAGTGAAGTGGTTGATACCATGCTCATTGGGAGATAATTGAAGTAAACAAAATTAAATAGAATGCATGTTGTCTGTTTGTTGAAAGATACTTTTTTCCCCTACACTTGTATGCCTAGATCTGTCATAGAATACCTTAAAGTAGAGAAATCATGAAGTCCTATATTTATTTTGAGATTTCTGTCCCTAATAAAAAGTGGGACATCAACTAGAAGTGAGAAAATCATACTCTTACAGAAGGTAGTGTGCATGAAGATTAATATTTTGTTTTCATTTTTTCTCAGAATCCCATAAATCTCATCAAATAAGGGAAATTAAAAAAACAAACCCAAAACCAATAAAATAAAGCAATCATAAAACCCCTCAAAAAACAGGCACTGCAAATTCCTGAAACAGCATGATGAACTATAGGAAACAGCTATCAAGCAAAGACAAACAGTCAGCACGTTTAAAACATATTTTGAGGAAAAATTGCTTAAAATACTAACAATTTTTGCTTCTAAGTAACTTGCTAGCTCAGTAAACACTAAAGTGCTTTCTTATTTCTGAAAATGTAGATATACTGGGATGTGAGAAAATTTTATTCTTTCCAGTAGTTAAAATGTATTTACTGATACAGGTATGAGTATGTCAAAGGTGCTGGTAAAGGTCAGATGGGAAGAAATTTAAGCCACAGAAGTCATAGCAACAGCATTTTAACAAGTAAAGACATTTCTAAGTGCCTTCAGCAATAAAAAACATAGTAACAGGTTTTGACTACTATGGTTTTGACTAATTCACTAAAGTGAATACAGGAGATTGAATAGATTTGTACGCTACACACTATCCTGCAAATGTCCATACCCTGTCCAACATACCATCTGATCCTTGAGTAGACACTAAAGCCCAGATTCAACTAATCTAATTTTATCGTCCTAAAAATTAGGTATGTAGTCTAAACTTATTTCCTTGGGTCTCTCAAAAATCAGTGGTGAGACAGAGAATAATTTCTTTCACTAGAAGATATGTGCCTGAGAAAGGTGGAATGAAGTGCCTGCTGAAGGTACCTTTATACACGTGCTTTATAGAGAGCAGCTAACCCAGACTAGACGGCCAGTTTTCATGTAACTACAGCCGAGGGGAATCCAGGCCTAACCGTAATATATCAATTTAAATGGATGCTCACTAATTCATATACCACTGTAAAAAATGGCTCTTCAAAAGTGATGTTGATATTTGACATGTCAATATATTGGGTATTTTGACAGGTCAGATTGTCTCTCACATTTTTTGCATGACTTTGTAAACAGAAATATTTTGGATGCTGCAGTACTGACAAAAATCTGACAGGTTCAGGCACATGTGACAGTCAGCCTGATGTATTCTGGCAAGAACAGACTTTCTAGGCACGTCATTCGCAGTTGCTCTGTGTGAGGGCTGTTTGCCTAGGGCTTTTGGACTTCTAACTGCATGTTTATAACAGCTGCTCCAAGATGGAACTCTGGATGTTTGGAAATCCCTGGAAAATGAGTAGAGGTATTTTCTCTCTTTTGGGATATATTTTCTGTATATAAGAAAGGGATATGTGATCTACTCTCATTTACCTTTGGTGGTGGGGGCCTGTTTGGGCTTCGTGTAGCATTGCATTTTCCCTCAGGGCTTATGCATAAGCATCATATGTTAACATAAAGATTAGTGACACAAAAAGCTTGGGCTAGGGCAGCTGAAACGCAGTGAAGTAGGTGCAATATCAGCAATGCCATGGAAAAGGAACTTTTAAATTGGAATTAGGTCAATTCATCTTCCATTGCTTTCCTTTTCGTTTAAACATCATAGCTTTACTCAAATAGGATACAGACAGAGGAAAACCAGTTCATTTTCTTGACTGAAAAGAAAGCAGGCCTCAACAGTTGACATGATGATAAGCCAAAACACCTGGCCTCAAAACTCTGTTGTGTGCAACCATTTATCACTGAAGAGCGCCTACATGTCTAGGGAAGACTTTTTTAGACATTAAAGAGGTTAAGAATAATTGGAAGCTAGCTACTGGATGCAGGTAAGTAAATATTTGCAAAAGCATAAAGAGATGATCCACACTTCCATGAGTGCATTCACACAGCAAATCTGTTGATGATAAATCAAATCTGATGGTAAAAGAGTAAGTTAAATTCTCCCAGAATGGTGTCTTACATTGAACTTTTACTACTAGTAATTCTTATACTGGAAGAAATTTGTTCATTGTTCCTAAAACATATAATAACAGTATTAGCTCACTACTGATGATAAATCAGAGGTTTTCTCCCATAACCACTATATTTTCACAATATTTTCTCTTCAGGGGTGTGTGTAATGATCCTCCTCCTCCTCTATATTTAGCACTTCTCTGTATTCCTGCTGTCATCATCTCAAACTTCATCATCATTAAAGTCGTCTTCCTTGATATACATTCTGTTCTTGAGCCAATTACTTCTAAGTCAAAGGTGTAATTTCTTAGGAGCAGAGGATTGAACCTTAGGCTCCCTTTACTCAGTTAAATATCTTAACCGCCCATAAGATATAGCGTCACACTTTCTACAAATACTTCTCCCCTCTTATCCTGCTGCCCCACCCTGGTCATGAGGAACAATAAATATTGTATTTTTCTGCTAGACAGTTGCAGACTTGAAAAGAGAAGTGGCTCATACACAATTTGTCAGTTAACTCTTTTAGGTGGTAGATGGATTCCTGAACCTCTTCGCAACAGGAATCTTCTGAATTTGCACCAATTCTCTTCTCATGAGGTGATTATATAGTCAGTCCCTTTCTGCTACATTTGGCAAAAAAAAAAAAAATCACTTAATATTTTTTATATGTATGCAGGAGGAAGTAAAAGACAATATTTGTTTTCCTATGATTTTTTGATCATGCCTAACAGACTGGTCACCTCAGGGTGTCAAGCAAAAGAACATCTGATTTCTATATGAGAGATATTGTTAACAGTCCAGGGCACTCCCTACAATAGCACAAAGGGTGTAAATGAATTTTTATTTTCTTACCTTATCAAGCGAAAGAAGTAAATCTCACAAAAGGGAATTCAAAACCTGTTTCTGGCATTAAAGCATTAATGGAATTAAACCTATTTCTCCTTACTGTAGTGAGTTAAAGCTATTCCAGTAAGGAATAGGTAAGAATCAGGTTTAGATGACCAGTTGTCTAATACATTTAATTCCTCCTTCTTCCCTTTACGTCTCTGTATTAATTTCCAAGTAAGCAACTTATTTATAGAACAGTCTTCCACTTGTCCTTCATTACCTCCTCATCCTTCAAAAATCATTCTAAGATATTTTCATTACAAAACAGATGCCAAACAAACTACTGTTTTCTCCCCATTGTCCCTTACCTGAATAATGCTGAGATATCCTAATCTACCTCTACACTCTTCAGAGTTAATTTCAAACATTCTGTATGAAGACAGTAAGTTAATATTATTAAACTACATTTGCAAATACATTTTCCTACAACTGACATCCCTAAAACCAGCATTGACCATATTATATAAATCTGTTTCAGGTAAGCTTCTCATGATCTTTTGAGCTCATGGTAAAAAGAAAACGCCATCTCTGCATGATGAGATTCCTTTATCCTAAATTTGATTTGGGATACAATTTGTAGAAAATACATCTGAATTTTGGTACCTACATAAAAGAGTCTACAAGCCAGGCAGAATCAAAGTTTCCACTACAGTCAGTGAGTATGTAGTACACAGAATCTAGAGATCAGTCCTGCTGACCTAAGGTAAACAATCAGAGCTTCACTGAGTTGCCCACACAGAGAAGTCTAGCATTATTTGAGATAACCAAGGTTATCCCAGCTGGCTTCCAGCTGTTGTTTCAATAGAGTACAGTTTGCCTGTAAACCGTGGGTCATGTCTGAAAACCTCATGTGGATGTCTTGGGTATAATAGAATGTATTAAATGATGCTCTGCATCTACATTGAGTAAACTGAATGCTGCCACCAGAGGTTTGACAGTTGGATCAGGTCCTGAGATCCATTAACTTTGTTGAGTGTATCTGCTTTGTCTGAAAAAGGAGCTTAGACATTAAAGAAGTGATTTGGTTGCTTAAATAGGCATTGGTTGCCACTTTAGACACCTAGTTGCTGCTCCAGAAGAATGGAAGTCTCCCATAAGTCTGTTATTCTGTCTGGCAGCCCTGTGTAAATGTCTTGGACAACACCAAATATCTCAAATGGTAGGGATTTAGAACTATGTTTAGCTAAATAAATTATGTCCCTGGTGCACATACAGACATCTACCATAGACAGTTCTGAACGCAATCTATCTATGCTACATCAAAAATAAAGTTCAAGTACTTTCTCACAGGTCAATATATACCAAAGTGGACAGTTTGATTTGCAAGGCAGGCACACCCCAGAAATTTTTTCTGGTTGACTATTTTGGCTTATCATAGAATCATAGGGTTGGAAGGAACCTCTGGAGATCATCTAGTCCAACCCCCCTGCCAGAGCAGGGTCACCTAGAGCAGGCTGCACAGGAACACGTCCAAGCGGGTTTTGAATGTCTCCAGAGATGGAGACTCCACCACCTCTCTGGGCAGCCTGTTCCAGTGCTCTGCCTCCCTCAAAGTAAAGAATTTCCTCCTCATGTTTAGGTGGAACTTCCTATGCTCAAGTTTGTGCCCATTACCTCTTGTCCTGTTGCCGGGCACCACTGAAAAGAGCCTGGCCCCATCCTCCTGACACCCACCCTTGAAGTATTTATAAGTGTTGATAAGGTCCCCCCTCAGCCGTCTTTTTTCCAGACTGAAGAGACCCAAATCCCTCAGCCTTTCTTCATAAGAGAGGTGTTCCAGTCCCCTAATCATCTTGGTAGCTCTCTGCTGCACCCTCTCCAGCAGTTCCCTGTCCTTCTTGAACCGGGGAACCCAGAACTGGACACAGTACTCCAGGTGCGGCCTCACCAAGGCAGAGTAGAGGGGGAGGATGACCTCCCTCAACTTGCTGGCCGCACACTTCTTGATGCACCCCACGATGCCATTGGCCTTTTTGTCCACAAGGGCACATTGCTCATGGTCATCCTGTTGTCCACCAGGACTCCCAGGTCTCTTTCAGCTGAGCTGCTCTGCAGCAAGTCAGCCCCCAACCTGTACTGGTGCATGGGGTTATTCCTCCCCAGGTGCAGCACCCTACACTTGCCCTTGTTGAATTTCATAAGGTTCCTCTTTGCCCAGATCTCCAGCCTTTCCAGGTCTCTCTGTATGGTGGCACAGCCTTCTGGTGTGTCAGCCACCCCCCCCCCAGCTTTGTGTCATCAGCAAACTTGCTGAGGGTGCACTCTATCCCCTCATCCAGGTCATTGATGAATATATTGAAGAGGACTGGACCCAGTACTGACCCCTGGGGAACACCACTCGTCACTGACCTCCAACTAGACTCTGTGCCCCTAATCACGACCCTCTGAGCTCTGTCTTTCAACCAGTTATCTGTCCACCTTACTGTCCATTCATTAAGCCCACTCTTCCTAAACTTCCCCATGAGAATGCTGTGGGAGACTGTGTCGAACGCCTTGCTTAAGTCAAGGTAGACCACATCCACTGCCCTCCCCTCATCTATCCATCCAGTCATGCCATCATAAAAGGCTATCACATTAGTCAGACATGATTCCCCCTTGGTGAATCCATGTTGAGTACTTCTGATAGCTTTCTTTTCCTCCATGTGCCTTGAGATGACGCCCAGAACGAGCTGTTCCATCATCTTTCCAGGGATGGAGGTGAGGCTGACTGGCTCCTCCTTCTTGCCCTTTTTGAAGACTGGAGTGACATTGGCTTTCCTCCAGTCCTCAGGCACCTCGCCTGTTCTCCACGACCTTTCAAAGATGATGGAGAGTGGCCCAGCAATGACTTCCGCCAGCTCCCTCAGCACTCTTGGGTGCATCCCATCGGGACCCATGGACTTGCGAATATCTAATTGATCTAATTGATCCCTCACTCGATCCTCCTCAACCCAGGGGAAGTTTTCTTCTTTCCCTGTTACTTTCCCCAAAGCCTGGGACTCCTGAGGGCTGGGACGAGCAGTAAAGACCGAATAAAAGAAGGCATTCAGTAACTCCACCTTCTCCGCATCCTCCGTCACCATGGCTCCTGTTTCATTCAACAGTGGGCCCACAACTTCTCTGATCTTCCTTTTGCTTCCAATATACTTGTAGAAGCCCTTCCTGTTGAGCTTGTTGAGCTTGACATCCCTAGCCAGGTTTAATTCCAAGGCGACCTTGGCTTTCCTTGTTTCATCCCTGCACGCTCTGGCGGCATTCTTGTAATCCTCTCCAGGGGTCAGTCCCTTCTTCTTATCACTGATCTTAACAAGCGTTTGTCCAAAAGAAATCAATCAAATCTTTTAGTTTTGGTGCATCTTCTTTGCCTGTAGGTGGCAGTAATTTCAATATACCATCAGACAATGCTGCTAAGGCATTTCTTCTCTACCATTGAATCTCTGAGTGATATTTTTTGCTATTACCTTGTTTACTTTTACATGTTGCTTACATGGCATTTGTCTTTAATTAGAAAATAGCTCAGAATTCAACCCGTAACAAAAAGGGAATCACAAATGGCAAAGGACCTCAAAGAATTTATTGTAAATATCCTGACATGCTATCTATGAGCAGGCTTTTTCTGATTTTTATTTGGTATTTTACGTGGACTGCTGGTGCTATAAACTGAGACTTAACCAGGTAGCGTAGCGTGCATTGGGACTGAAACGGGCTGCTGTCCTACACATAGGAATCTTATGGTTTGCTATAAGCTCCAAACTTCTGTTGTTTAATAATAAGACGTTGCAAACTTTCTCTCAGCTTCACAGTCCAGTAGAGTAGCCCCTTCTCCTTCCTTCCCATTACCTTCACTAATTTTATTAATGATTAGGGGGAAAGAACTCAGATTTGCCTTTGTGTCCTTCAGTTTACTTCTACTCAATATGAAGAATACCAGGTGTCTTTTGCAAATGATGAAGTTATATTAGAAGATATATCCCCTACAAGCTACTGGCTTCTTGTTCTTTCAAAACTTTATCCTATGAGATTTCACAAAAAGCTGTGAATTATTAGTAGGTTGGCAACACTACCATTGGTAAATGTTGGCAAAGTAAGCCTTCCTGCTTTAAGCACAGAATAAATTACAGTCCTTAGTGGTTGAACTCAAAATGAAAGACAAGACACTCTATCTGTTCACAAGTAAATATTTCCTTTTCTATCCCATCAGGTATGTTCCAGAAGTCTGTTCACTTTGGGGACATATCTCAATAATGATTTTTGCCAACTGTCATTCTCCTTCTGCTATTTGATCTCATGATAATGTACCCGTGTCATCACTTGGCTGTACAGAGTAGCTATTCCTTTGCTTTTTCCTTAGTTGTGATTGTTGCCTTTCATCTTCTGTTCAAGTGCTATTCCACCATCTTTCTGTCATTTCTTAGTAGTAGTGCTTCCCTCCACTCCTTTAGCCATGATAACTGCCTTTTTAACAACTATTTTGATCTGAGCTACTTTACTGATAATGACCTTGCTCTGGTCAAATACCAAATCCTTTTTCTTCGTATTTTTATATTCTTGCCAGACCTCTAAATATAAACTATTTCCTATTGCAAAAATATAAAGATTTTGTTAATGTCCACTTCGTCTGGTTAGGTCAGCAGGTCCCTGTCAATCAGTGTTGACTAATAACAGTCATTGACTTTTCTTCTTTTGCAGCTTCCTCTTTCCTGATAGTCACCATAGAAGTGAAGAGCAGCCTGGACCTCTGTGTGCATGCTGAACTCAATTTCATTTTTGTTATCTGGGAATAGTCCATTTTTAAGTAAAGCTTCTCTGTACAATTTAGATATGAATATTCCTTGATCCTGTAAAAATTAATGGGAAAATTACCATGTAGTTGCTAATTTTCAAAGTGGTGTTGTACACAAATCCCTGCTTATGAATATCAAAATGAAGGTGTGTACAAGTGCACACATATACACAATGTGTCTTAAACTTTCACAGCTGAATGTTTATGTTTATATATCTAAACAAAGACGTTCTGTTTCATGACTGTGAGATGAAATAGATATATTAATTTTAAACCTGGTAAGATTTGCGATGTATTTCTCTAGGGTTTTTTAGTATCTGCAGATTAAAATGATGATATGGTACATTTTTTATTTACTGTTTTTGTTTCCCTTAAATTTTATTAATTTTATTATTATTAATATTAAAATTATATATTTCAATCATAAGATAACATTATTTCATCATACGCTAAGGCATGATGAGAAGGAAGTGAGGCCTATCAGCCCTTTCTGGTCAAAGAAGGAACCAGGATATGGCCACTGACAATGATTCCTCCCTAGGGAGAGCAGAACTTTTTATAGTATATGTGTATTTCCTATGAGGCCATTTTTGTGTAAAAATCTGATGCAGTTGTGGAAACACAAGAATCAACATCTTCCACAAGCATCTTACTGTCTAGTGCTGAGCTTAGTGCCTAGAATATTTGCTCAGAAAGCGGGATGCTTAGCTTTACCTACTTCCTCCACAGGCTAAGCAATGTTGAATCCCCAGATCCCGCATCCTTTGCAAATGATGTAGCCTCCCTGCCATAGGACCTCTGTCTTCCATGACAGTATTGGCCACAGATGTGTAAATCAAAAGAAAAATTAAGGCTCAAGAATGATTAATGAAGTAAAAAATACATGGAAGTCTCAAATATTCATTCTATGTATGCAACAACTTTTGCAAAAGCATTCAGACAAAAGCAGGACTTATTGTTGCACTAAAGGAAAAAAGTGTGTCACGCTCCTTGACATACAAAGTTCTTCTCATTGTTTAGTCAGCCTTTACTTCTGCCCACAAAAGGGCGACAAAAAGCAGAATGAATCTCATGAGTATTTATTAGTCAAAGAAGTGATGGAAAATATGGCAAGCTTTTAATGTTTTATAAATATATCTCATGGGAAATAAAAGTAAAGAAAACACTAGCATACCAAAATAATTGCCAAAAAAACCCAAAAAAAACAAAAAAAAAAAAAAGAGAGAGGCCAAACTGTTATAAATATTCATCTTGAACAAGAAGAATGAAGGCAAGAAGTGTTGACAATTAATTGGCAATAAAAGGCTTATAAAAAGAGCTAAACAGCTGATAAGGAAGTTGCTATTTGTGTAACACAGGCTGAACTTTTACTGGCTACCTGGGATGAAACAACAACCTGCTGGTTTGCACAGCTAGTAAAAACATGTCATGTGTCTTGTGCGTCTCTTGCATGTCATGACATACTGTGTTTTAGAGACACCATCCTAATATGAAGACTGGAGAAGGCTAGGCTCCACACACAGAGAACTAGTCAGTAGCTTGAATAAAACCCACAAATTGACCTGAGCAAAACACCAAATAAACCAGTGGCCAGATGCCATCTTAAAGCAGTCTGTGACAGTTCTGTGGGTAACTGACTCTGGAGAATTTTTACCAAGGCAAATGATGAAGTCATCAACCGTTGTCATTCTGAATGACCTTATTTTTCTATCTGAATGAAGATAAATCAACTTAAGCACAGAAGTAATCAATGCTCTCTACTCATCTGGACAGCATAATTATTCCTATTTAAAATATTTACCAGGGAAGCTGGGTACTTTACTTTCAATCTTGTATTGGAAATATATCATCTTCACACTTCAATTTGCAGTAGATATCTAAGGTATATTATATTTTAACCATGTGCCCTAAGTAAATCAGGATTTTTATACTTAACACAGAAAAAACCCATTAAAATTCTTCATTGAAAAACAGTATTTTAATATGAAGTTTTGAGTTACAGCTACAGCTATAGTCCCAGTAAAATAGAAAAAAAAAATATGCAGTATTTCATTTCTGGGTTTAGATTGCTTGAAGACTAGTTATTAATATGAAACCCTCTATATAGACTTATATTTTAGGAACTGTTATTCCTTTGTCCTTAGAATTGATAACACAAGATTGCAGACGACGTTCTGCCAAAACACCCCAATCCTGCCTACCATGGAATGGGACAGGATCTACTGAATGACATCCTCAACTGGAGGACTGACATCCTCAAGTACTGAAAATATTAGATCTTTGAACTTGCCCATTGTGTCAGAAAGAAACGGTGGTCCCTTGCTTTTGCTCCTTCAGTCTTTTGCATTTTTACTGAAATTGGAGAAATTGATTACTGAACCACAAAATCCATACACTACACAATTGTTATGTTAAACAAATCCTTTTGATTCTTATGGGATAGAAGCAATTGGATGCATGTATATGCATGTGGATGCAAGGACTACATCTAAAAGCAATAATACTTCATTTTTGATAAAAAATGACACTTCATGAAAGACAATTGAAAAATCCCATTTGTCCAAGCCGACATCTTACTCATCTTTTTTTCTCTTCCCTTTTTTTATGTCGAATTTCTCCTCAGAGATCTGTTTCCACATGATTTGTTTCTATGAAGCAATCCTTTTAAAACATCAGAACAAGTTGATCACAATTTAAAAATGTAATGAAAAAGTTTACAGCTACAGTAACCTGAGGAAGATGTTGAGTAATGGGTAACAGATAAAATCTTTGACAGTTTCAGAGTTAATGTCCTTGTTTATACACTAAGCATATCAAAAGCTAATAATTTTTCACTGTCTACACTAGATATTAAAATTGTCTGATGATTCTTCTTAATCTTAAAGTTTGAAACAAAAGTGGACAATGACTTGAACCCATTTTCAGGAGAATGAATGTAAGAAAAGATAGGGGTATGTCTTGGCAGTGAAAAAAAAAAATGGCACATATTGTGTCTTCAATTTCTAAGGCTTTAAATGAATTGAATGTTCAGAAGGCAATGAGTTAGACCTTGCCCATATTGAAGTCCACAGAATTTTATGCTGAATTAAACAAACTGATGACTTAACCAAAATCTATTTTTTTGCACTATCCCATAATTTGTTAAAAATTGTACTTTGATTCTGGTCACTGTGCTGAAGATTTAAAAACCTCAGTGCCAATTAAGAGGAATAAATTTTCTGGCTATTTAGGAGTCATTCAAGCAAGATGCGTCATCTTCCATTTTTGTCTTCTTCCTAATTTTGGTAGGTCTGCTATAGTTTGAAGATGCAACACTTTACAGTAAATCTTTTATGAAGTGGTGATGCGCAAAGCTGTGAAAGAACATAGGAGTGCTCATTCATCATCTCTCATTTTGATTTTTCATCTATTTCAGTTGTATATAAGCACTATATGTGAAAAACGAACTCGTGTCTGGAAAGAATACAGAATACCGATTCCTTTACCTTCTGCTGCTCTTCAAAAGAGGTTTTTTTCTTTCTTTTTTTTTGTTTTGTTGGTTGGTTTTGTTTTCATATATGTGCCACTGTGAAGCTATCAATAGGACCTCCCTTCTTCTTCCTATGTGAAGTTCAAGATTACAGTTTTTACGACAAATCTGGACTGATCCTGCAGTCCACCGTCACATAAGTACTTGTCTCATTTTAATAGTGGGTTTTCACCACTCACAACATGTTCATGAAGATTTCTAAGTGTTAGTGCTTTAGGAGTTCTCAGTGTTTCATTAGACTCCTCTAGGAAGCTGATTAAGATGTCTGGGTCTGGTGACAGGAAAGGATCTCTGTGGATAGGTATCTTGTCTCTTTTTCTTCCCTCATCATTCAGACACTTCACAGTTCCTAGGATGTGGGAGTGCAACAAGGCTAGAAATAGCTTTCACTGCAGTGAACGCAACAACACTGCACAGGACGCTCTTCCCCAAAGAAATGGAGAGGCCACTGCCAGGGGAAACACTGTGTTCAGTCATTCAAGAAGGAAGGTGAAATATCAGTGGCTTTTCTATTTTCAGAAGTGGAATAAGGGCTTTACCTGATTCAGGAAGAAAGTGGACAGGAGAATCAAACTGATAGCCTGCAATATTGTCCTGGTTTGGGGTGGAGCAGAGCCAACTTTCTGTTCAGCGAGAGGCTCTTGCGCACACTCGTTGCTGTGGCAGCCAGGGTCACTGACTCGGGTGTCTATTATGGAGGGGCTGCACCTGTGGGGAGGGGTGGACAGGTCAGGTGACCTAAACTGACCAATAAGGTCACTGACAAATTCCATCCCATCTGCCATGCTCAGTATAAAAGCTGAGGGATCAAAGGGTTGGCTCTTCTTCAATGGCTCTTTCTTTCTTTCTTTGATGACTGATAGCTGAGGAGGACCCAGCAGTTAGTCTACCTTCGATCCCCATCTGCGGATTTGTGAAGCTAGATCTGGAATCTAGTTCCCATTGGTTGCTGAGTCCAGTCTGGAACTTTCCCAGTGCCTGCCAGTGACATCTCCCTGGGAGCTTGATACGGTTTTGTATATGTTGTATCTTTTTCATTATTTCCTTTTAATTTTATTATTAATATTTCATTAAAGTAGCTTAGTTTTTTCTAAACTCATTAATCTCTTTATCTCTCTTCTTCCTCTTCTTAGAGTGAGAGGTGGGGGAGAGCATCTGTCATCTTGTCATTGGCCAACCCGGCCCAAACCATGACATATATATATGTATTTTCTTCCTACCTTTGAGATGGTGAGGTTTAATTTTGTCTAGAAAGCTGAGGAGTCTTTAGTTGCATCTGACTGTTCTCTTTAAATCTCCCGCTTTCCATCCATTTCTGCTACCACTGAAGTCTGTAATGGTGGGCAGAAATCTCAGTCCTTGAGTATGGTGGGCGGCTGGGAAGGTCCATCAGGAACCTGTGCTGATCCTATCCCCAGCTACCATGGGAGTACTGCACCATAGCTGAGAGCAGACTGCGTGGCAGAAGGGGAGAGGTGCATAGGATACAGTGTCCTGTAGCAGTGGCACCGCTGAAGTAGTGCAGTTTAAAGCTGGTATCATCAGTGATTCTGGCAGAGAGAGTTTTACAACAGCCAAACTCAATACACGGTTGACGGCAATAAAGAAATCAAAGTCTAAACTGTAGTACTGAGAAGGGACACTTTTGTACAAGGTATTAATTCAAATGTATGTCCGAAGCTTATTACTCTTGTGTTAAAAGAATAAAAACAACCCTGGGTATAACAGGTGGAGCCAGAGTGGTGATATTCATGTATTAGCAGAATCTCACTGGCTTGGGAATATGAGTTTATGGTTCAATGCCTGGGATGCTGACACTTCCAAAGAAGATTGATTTATTTCTCTTTCTATCTAAAAAAAGAAGGAAAAGGAGAAAGTGAAAATAAGAGCAGATTAGTTAACCTTTTACCCTGAATTTAAATTCTTGAAGAATGTAAAGACTGCCCACAAAGATGTCCTATAATAAGGCATGAGAATTTTTCTTGTTGTAATATATCTCATCAGGAATGAAAGCAATCAACAGTTATCTTCTAAAGCTAAGGAAATCTAATCATTAGATGAACTGCTTAGCAAATGGTCCATATTAAGTGTTTCAATTCACAAGTCGCTTAGGGATGACAACACAGTAGCAAGTGAAGGAGGGATTGGGTTGTCAAATCAAGAGAAAAATGATCAGCGGTACCTAATGGAGGCAAACTGGTACAACCATGATTCCTTAGCAAATGGACCTTAAATGCAACAGCACCTGCAAGATAAAATATGTTATGAGAAACCTCATGAATAGTATTATCACTGTCTACATGTCAAGATGCAATTTTTATTCAGTTTTACACTCTGGCTGTGACTTTCTATTGCAACAGAAAATTCACTGTTTCTGTCAGTGGGTCAGTGGAAATGGGGCTCCTAAATTTCTTGAACACCTTTATGTACTGAAAACATTAGTGGTAATTACAACAGGGATGTAAAAACGTTGTCTGGTTAAGTTATGAATTGGTTTTGGCTGAGAGAGAGTTTATTTTCTTCATAGTAGCTTGTATGGTGCTATGTTTTGGATTTGTGATGAAAACAGTGTTGCTAACAGGGATGTTTTATTTATTGCTGAACAGTGCAATGAATTCCTTATTTTCCTTTGACCGTTTGCACAGCTTTGCTTTATTTATTAAACATTTATTATTGCTTTGTTGCATTATCTCAACCCAGAAGTTTTCTCACTTTTGCCCTTTGAATTTGCTTCCCCATCCCTCTCTGGGGAGCGAGTAAACAGCTGTGTGGAGCTTATCTGCCTGCTAGGGTTAACTCACAACAATGCCACAACTCCCTATAAAATAAGCACGTATTCTAGCAATACAACCTACACCGTTTATAGAAAGCAGCCGGGTTGCCTATATAGTTGATGGGTGATTGTGAAGGCACGGCAGAAAACCTCAGAGCTTTACAAATCCTTAAAAGAGATAATTCATAAGAGCTGGGTGCAAGGGAGTAACCAATTCCCTGAAACTCTGCTCTAGCTTTGGAGAGACATTTGTGTTTCACTTTATCAAAGGTAAAACCTGGTTTTCTGCTTGAAGTACCTTTAAGTATTTCCAAGTGTTGAAAATAAATTATAAAGTAAATTGATTTGAGACTTCAAATATTATTCTTTGAGCTCACTGCCCCACACAGTTTCTGATCTTCAAGGTCAAAACAGTCATTTATGGACATTTAAGACAATGGAAAAACTGTGCTTTCACTGAGACTTGTCCAGCTTTGACATTTGTATTCTACCACAAAAATACATACATATTTTCAACATGTTTTCAGTCCTAAATTCTTGTATAACTTGCATAACATTATCTATATTTTATACAGTTTATAATGAAGATGGAAAAAGGAAATGAAGGGAAGAAAAAGAAAGAAACTAACAAAACCCACCAAACCACATGTACAAATGATTAAATGGTGCTTTTAGTATTTTTATTCTCTCTCTGTCCCAAAAGTCCTGATGCTAGAATTTTTTATAAGAAAATAAAATTCTATGCTCCAAAATACACCCTTCTTGTTGTCTTTTGAAGTCTGAAGAAAGGCACTGATGTAAATGAAAGCAGAGGAAATTCAATTCCATTTAAGACTATACACAGCAGAAAATGTTACTAATTCTATTTATCTTTTTTCTATATATACAGTGACAACCGAATTCAATTAATATATATATGAATGAGGTATCTCTATTTCCTTTCTTTGGGGGAATTTTTCAATAGCATTAAGTGATCAGAAAAACTGAAAACATTCTATTATAGTATTATTTTAGTGCACAAATTATTCACATGCAAAATGAATAGTTTAGGAAATGTCTAATTAGCTGAATACCTAAAATATGAACCAGTTAACAGTCCAGAACATGTTTAATTGTCTATTTCAGATTAAAGACAATTACAATGCCAATTAGTTATGGATAATTTAACAATTGTTGCTACCATATGTAACATTTTGAATTAGATGTCACAGATACAGTTATTGTGGTTCATCGGAACATCCTATTTTATATATTTATTTTTCAATGCAGTGTAAATAACTATTTTCTAAATGTTACCCTGCACACCTCTTATTTAAATAAGACATTTTTCTCCCAAGAAAACAAGCCGGTGCTCCTCACTGATTGACTGAAATTGTTTCGAATTTTCAATCTTCAGTGATTTTGTGACATACTTTTGAAGTGGACTATGGTAGAAAAGGTCGATGAAGTGACTATGGTTATTTTTAATGGTGGAGGGAAATCCAAATGTGGCATGAAGAGAGTTTCATAGTGAAGACATAGGCCACGAAAAGAAAGTGACAAATGTATTTTAAAACATATGAAACATACAGATTGAAACTGTAAGCAAGTTATCTTTTGGCATATGCTACACAGAGGTTTTCTCTGTGTGTGGAATGTTTGTACACAATGCTGAACAGAAGATACTGAAAAATATTGTGTAGATTTTTTACTTACTGAATTGAGATTTCTCATCATCTGTATTTATCTTCAAAACTATTTTTTTTGTCTCACCAAAAATACCAGCTTTGTAATTCAAAGACAATTTTTTTATAAAAAGCTGGTTTATTTTGCTTTGTTACGTAACCATCCTGAAAGGGCTGGAACACAAATAAAGAGAAAATATTAGGCCCTTTTGCTGAATACATCTCTGGTTTAAACAAATTCAGTTTCTTTCCACCAATGCTTAAATTCACAGCCCAGGGGCTCAGCTACGTGTTATCAAAAGCTGCTCTCACCAGGCCTGGTCCTGACCCCCACCCGTGGCCCAGCCTGTCCCCATGCCCAGGGAGCTGCCTGGTGCCTGGGGCTGGGGCTGCCCCGGTGTCCCCCCGGCTGCCTTGCTCTGGATGAGGAGGTGGGACAGGCCCTGGTGGCCAGCCCCTGCTCTGCCCTGACCCAAACCCTTCTCCCTGGTCTCTCTAACCATTGTTAAGGTGTGAGAAAGTGTGTGAGCTAAAGGCATGCAAGAACAGCAAAATTAGAGACAGAAGTATAATTATTGAGACCAGAATAGTTAGCAGCTCAAGCATTTAAGAGGAGTAGTAACATAAAAGGATACAAAACTCAAAGAATAAGACCCCAGGGCACTAGAAGATGGCAACTCAAAAACCACGAGGATTTGTCTGGCCTAAGGAGCCCTCATAGAGCCTGGCTCATCCTCACTTGATTGAGGACTGCCTGAACAGCAAAGGCTCATTGGGTCTCCCATCAGGGGTTGTGAGCATGTTAATATTACACTAACTCATTAGCCCAAACTGTCAGTTGTGTGCATTAGCCAATAAATAATTGCTTTGTACAGTTGTGGATTAACCCCAGCTGGCAACTAGAACTGCGCAGCTGCTTGCTCACACCATGCTTCCCCACCCCCCAGAACGGTGGGGGAAGAGGGAAAAAGAAAAAGAAAAACAGCAAAAGGGAGGGAAAAAATCCTCCTTGGTTGACATAAAGACATTTTAATAGAAACAGTAACAGCAAATGAAAAAATAACAATAATAATAACAATAATAATAATTACACAGGTCACTCCCACTGCCTGGTGAATTTCCACTGTCCCAAGCAGTAAACATGGGTTTCCACCCCCCAGCTAACCCCCATTTATAGACTGAGCATGGTGTCTATGGAAGGGAATATTCCATTGGCCATTCCATAGTTCTGTCTATGCTTCTATGGGAAGCTGAACAAAAGGCCTTGACTAGTGTAAACATCACTTAGCAACAACTAAAACCAATAGGTATTAGTGACATTCCTTTCACAGCAATCACTAGAAAGAAAAAATAACTCTTTCCCATCTGAAACTGGGACAACTGTTAAAATTGTTTATATCCAGTTTGTTTACGGTCTCTTTCCAAGTGGTAAAACTAAGCCAAAAAGTGATCCAGAGATGGAGCATTAAAATACTTTCTAGTTTTTAGGCATAGATCAATAAAAACATCTCACATAAACTATTGATGGTGCTGTTCTAATTTATTTGAGCATAGTTATTTTCATTGCAATCAATAATTATGTGGATTTATGAGAAAAGAAAAAAATATTTTTTTCTCAATAAAGTACATGCAATCAATCATTCTGATTTTTTTTTTGATTGCTAGTAATAGTAAATTTCAGTTTCCTTTCACCATCAACATATTTGAGATAAAAATATTTCAAATTTTCACATAATTTCCAGATTAAAAGCTTGACTCACTTTTGTGGTGTTTATATCAAGTCCAGACAGAGTGGATTTATTATGCCTCCTCTGCCTGAATGTTCATAGCACATTATGTAACAATTCTGACTTTGCTCAAATATGTTCTTATATCTTAACAAAACCCCCTATATCACTTTCATAAACAAAGGCTCATACAGGTTTCATACCTGTATCTCTCAGAAAGTCTTACCTGCTGGAAATTTCACATCAGAACAAACAATCCAGTTGGGCAAACCAGAAAAGTGAATTCATTCCCTTCCAAGACTAAGTATGTATAAATTTTTTTAAACAGCAATGTGATCAATATATGCAAATTAAGCTCACATATCAAGAGTCCTTTCTGTCAGAGCCCTAAAACTGAGGTAGTAAATTAATCAAGGATACAACAACATGGGACTGTGTCATCCATAACAGAAATTTATGTAGATATATAAAAATCTCTTGTTTGGACTGGAGAGGACAATGAATATTTCCTAAACAACCAGCATGAAATATTGACTATAATAAGACTGATCAAGCGAGTTAAAATTTCCTATGAGCAGTTTTAATTGTCTTTAAACTTCATCAAGGATTTAAAAATTTGAACACAACACTGACTTCTTTTAATCAAAACCAGATTTATGTCTAATAAAGTAAGGATAGTACTGACTTCTGAGATTATCAAATCCAGGGGACTGGGAAAAAATTACTAACACTCAGGGGGGAAAATTATTTACTTGATCTAATTGCTTATTTTTTAGGTTTAAGCACAGTTTATACTTTTTTCTCCTCCACTATGAACAAATGTATTTTATTTTTAAAACTGGGATTCTTTGGAATGAAAAAAAAAACACCAAAACCAGACTTTTTTGGGGGTAGGTAAAGAAAGATTTACCTACCTGCAATGCTAAAGCTTAGTTCTATGGATTTCTCTCTCATTTCTTCACTCTGAAAACGTACACGACAAGATTAAACACAAATGATTTATGATCCTCTTATCTTTAGAAAAGCTGAAGAAACAATGCTTAACTGTCATGCAAATAAAATGAGAATTTGAGATTTGAATTCTTAAGCAAAGATAAAAGTGTGGTTGAGTAATTGTGGACTAGAAACAAATCTGCAAGAAATCTTTCTCAAGAAACAGAAAACTTTGCCAAACAAATTGCTAGCTCAAATCTCAAAACTCTTATTCTCACAAAAGTAAATGCTAAGAAATCTGTCCTTTGAAGTCATTACCTATTTTTAATTCAGAAAGACTTTTTTACATTGCCTTCATCTGACTCCCAAACAGAAGACTGAATTGGGATGGCTGGTGGATTACTGACGTTAACAGCCGTGGCTCTTGACAGGCTGCTGTAGCTGTGGAACTCCGGCTTGAACCATGTCTGCTTGCAGTTCAGTGTTGGGCTGTGTGAGCGCGTCCGCGTGTGAGTGCGTGCCTGGGAGTGCGAGGGCATGTCTGAGAGTGTGCGAGGGTGTGAGTTGTCAAATCAGGATTATAAACATATATTTCTTATTTTGAAGCCTCAATAATCCCTGAGGAGGTATCATACACAGAAATCTGAATTTTGATTATTCTCAATTTAAAATGGAAATATTGGACTCTGGTCAAAGCCTAGTGCTGTTTGTTGTTTATACTTATCTATTAGAAATAGGGCCAAACACTGAGGGATCATTTACTTTATGATGCTATTATTTTTATTTGTACATCTTTTTGCATTAATCCATGATATTTTCCATGAATAGCCATTGATATTTCTTAGTTTTCTAAGTGATGTACACAGGCTTCATATCTTTGCTACTGGCTCTCTAATAACGTATATATGCAGTTCTTACAATGCAGCTATCTTTGATGAAAGCCCTCTATAGTATTATACTTAAATCAGAAATACAGACAATCATGTTTCTCAACTTGCTGAGACTTAATCACCAGTGCCTTTCACCTCCCATAGAGATTTACAAAGCAAAGAAGATGTAAGTTCTGGTATATTTTAGCATTGCAGGAGTAGTAAATTGAAAGGACAGCATCAATCTGCAGTAGATGAAGACCAGGACTGCTGTGTTTTGAAATTATGTTGCCATTGTAGATGACCAGAAAAAGAGAAAAGCAGTGAAAAATACAGTTCTGTACAACTTACAGTTTTTGTCACTTTTCTAATATGTTTGTTATTTTTCTAAACATTTTAATTAATTCTGTGTTGTAATATTTAACATACTTTTTTACATAATGTCCCGATTTGCTTTTGGAACATAGTTATTTGTATAGAACTACTGAAACATTTGTTCCTAATGGAACAATACATGCAAAGCAATGTTAAACGTGGTTTAACTTTACGTACATGAATAGTTCACCAAGCTCATTGTATTTAAACACATGCATATATAAGATTAGTTTACATAAACATTATATAAGTCCCTAATCTTTACTTTTTCTTGATTACAGTATTTGTTATTTTCAGTTTCACATCTACCTGAGTCGAGGTTCACTGCATGCAAGTACCAGAATTACTCTTCTACTTGTTTGCTTGTAACTGTTAAATGCCTTCCCACCCGTCACAGCTGGTAAATATTAGCAAATTGCACAGTAATTTCATTATTCAGATGAAGACATTCATTTTGGTTAACATTTGGGAACTAACAAAAATATCTAAGCTGAGATATATATGTCTTATGTCTCCTGACACAGGAATGAGATAGGAAACTCAAAGCCAGATTCTTATTCCTTTGTAGAGTACTTTGATTTTCTGAAGCAGGAACAGGTAGCCACTGCCTTTCTCGTTTCTTTTGATTTGATTGTTTCCTTTTCAAAATGCCTTATTACAACTTTGCTATAAATAACTTTCAGGATCTCAGAAGTGAACAACACAGGGAAAATGCTCTACAATCCCAATAACTCTTCCATAACTGGAAAACTGAGAAGCAGGCATCCACTTTAATGAGAAGTTTTCAGCTCAAGGAAATACAAAACTCTTCAGAGAAGTTACATAAATTACTCAGCTGTAGATCATGCTGTACTGTATTTTGAATTCACTTGCAGCACAAAATGGTACTTGTTAAACCAGCGTGGGTCTGCCCTTTCTGCCTACCCAGATTGCACATAACTTGATACTGACGGGCCTCTCAGAGAAGAGGGAGAACACTTGAGAAGAGGAGAACACTTGAAACTTGGTTCTTCTATGTCATGGAAGACTCCACTAAGCACTGAGCTGCTGTAGAAGATACAGATTTCCTCCAGGTATATATTTAAATCACAGAATCACAGAATCTTAGAATGGTTTATGTTGGAAGGGACCTTAAAGATCATCTAGTTTCAACCCCCCTGCCATGGGAAGGGACACGTCCCACTAGACCAGGCTGCTCCAATAGCTGTTGTGTTTGTGGAGCTGAATCCTATCAGAGCAGATTTGTTCTGAAGACACGTGGGGAGAGTCTCCTCTGGGAAGGCAAGCAGATCATGAGCAATCTGGATATCTTTAGTGGGTGTTTGAGGTAACTGCTGATGAATATATTGCTTCCAAGAGATGAAAAGTTTGGGGCAAAAAAAATTTTTCAGGCATACGTAACTGTCGTGGAAAAACCAAATGTTCCTACAAGCTTTTGAATATTCATGGACTAAAAAGTTTTAAGGATCCAGACCTTTATTGTATTTATCTTTGTTCCATTGTAAAGATTTAAATAGTTTTTTGAATTTTTGTCTGGATCTTTGCAAGTGCCCGTTATGGCCTTGTTCATGATATATTGCACTACAGAATAAGAGTGTGAAGCGGAGAAAAGTAGCCTTTACCTCCTTCTGCATTGCACAGTAGCAGGAAAATGTCTTCATAATGTATTCACAAAAGCTGATGTTCCATTTATGTAGCTACAACATATTTGTTTCCCTTAGAAGTCATGTTATGTGGATCTCTGTCCTGGGTCAGGCTGTGCTGGTACAAGTCCAAGTATAGGTTGCAGTTCTGTAGCAGTGCCACTGTTTTAGTACTCTAATTATCAGTCCTCCACTTGATTTCAAGGAGACTGGAAGTCACAGCAGTTGTGAATGTAGTCAGATAAATTCCAGTTTCTTATTGTAATAAATTTAAGTGGGAAATACTTTATCCCTAGCAGAACATATGAGCTGGCAATTTTGAAGGAAATACGTATTTTACTTTTTCCTTTGGTCTTACACATGTCATTGGAAATCCAATCCAAAAGTTTTGTCAAGTAAGGTTGTGCTTTCTTTTGCCTCTTCCATGATCCCCATATTTTTGTCAAACTTCGGTACTCATTGACTGAGGAATTCACTAATTCCTATAATGTTTTAAGAAAAATTGCTTTTGCGAGTCAAAGGGCTGAGCTGCTTTCCTTTTCTCTACTTGGTGCTATTAGGGAAAAAAGAACTAAATCTGAATAAAGGAAAGCCCACAAACAGTAAAGAGAACCAAAAATGTGATTTCCTAAGGGAGTCGGAAAGGTCTGAAATCCAGCAGGGGATAAAAGAAACATTCATTATACTTCTCTGCCTTCCTTTGGGCTAGTTCTGCCCTGCCAGATTTGCAGGACCTCTGCAGAAATTGTATGTACTTTTCATTTGTCTTCAATGTTCCTGGCAGCAGTTTTGCAGGACTTTCACTGATTTGTATGTATTTATAATCAGAAGCTTTGTCTTCTGGCTATATAGGGAAGCCAGCCTAGCTAATATTCACTCACAGAATAGGTTTTTCACTAGCACAAAGCAAATATGTTAATAAGGGGATTGTATACTAATATCTCCAGGTGCTCCAATTGACTGAGGGTGCTTTACCTACACCCTCATGAAAAGTATTCTATGTAAAAAGTAGAGTTGTAAGCATTCAAATATTTTAACATTCTATCTTTGTTTCAGAAAAGGTGTAGTCACAAAGGAAAACTATTTTTTTAATTGAAGTATGTATTATATACTGATATAAGGAAAAAATTATACTCTCAAAGAACTATTAAAATAAATCTGTTGATATGGCTGGATTTAAAAATGAAGAAAAAATTTCTTTGGTCAGTTTTTTCCAGAATTTTGTCAGAGTAACCATTTCTAGTTGTTACCAGTGGTCCAGCTCCTTAAATAGAACCCATTAATCCTTTGGAAGGAGACAGATACTTTTTGTAGGTTTTCAAAAAAATGCTTAAATTAAAATCCTGTCCGGAACAAGCCAATAATTAATAATCTATATATCAATTTCAAAAGTAAAGTGACTTAATATGATGTGTCCCAAATACAATATTCACCACACAATGGGGTACCCATAAACTTAAAATTAGTAAAGTTAAAAAAAAATAAATCAGTTTATATAAACTTGAAACAAAAGTTAAGATCCTAAAGATTCAGGAAATGAAAAAAATACGACTGTCCCATATTGATTTTTAACAATGCCTTTTTTTAGGTGCTTATATTTTAGGTCTGTAAGTCTGAATATTGATATGATTTAATTTAAACTTCTAACTTCTAACACCAGATGTTCATACAATGGTACTACCACTCTGTTCATATTTCTTTGAGCTCTTCAGAGTTTTTAGCTGAGGTGGAATAACAATGGTCAAAATCAAAAACTAACCGGTAGCAATTGTGATACATTTTCTTCAAGTTGTGTGCATTTTGAAGTAAACTCAAAAAAAGAATAATTTTAACAAAAACTCATCTATTCCCTTGTTTTCTTATATTTGTTTATAGAACAGTAATCAGCAGTATGTTTAATGGGGGCAATAAAAGACCAAGAAATAATGACTTATAGAACTTTCCTTTTGAACCAATTTATCAAATTCAGTGGGGTTTATGTACTATTTATATTTTATCTTTCTGATATTTTTTTCTTGTCTTTTCTCAAATAAGTGATGGAAGATTCAAATGCTCTGTCTCCATCTCCTGGCAGATTAGAACTAAACAAAAAATGTGGACTGGAATGCATGAACCTGACAAGGAAAAATTAGGAAGAATAAAATTTCTGTTTCTAGACTTACTTGCAGCTTTTCCCCATTTCTAAAATAATTTCAATTTATAATAGTGTAGAGGAACAGAAAACAATGATAATTTTATGCAGATAGAGTCAAAAGATTCTATCACTTTGTCAATAACTAATAGAAGTTCTTCAACCCCAATATTCCATTAGAAAAAAAACAGGATGACACCATTTAATGTACTGGAGAAATGCCATTTTACAGTAAATGAGTATTTGAGGATTTTTTAAATACCTAGATTGATAATTTAAAACAAATGTTTAATTTTCATTTGATTTAACTTTCATTTGTTGATATGCCTAAAACTATAGTCATGTTTTTGCTCTAACTGGTTTACCTGGAAATAATGTAAATTTTCATGATGATTACCGTATGATAAATTGCATTTACCTTATGTGATTTCCATGTAATTCTGAGGTTTGTTTACCTCCCCATCCTGCTGGTATTATAGATATTACCACAGATCATATTCCCAAATGCGGTCTATAATTTATTTTGGATAAATGGTAAAATAAGGTTAGAGGAAATTACAGCAGATAGACTTCTTTCATTAAAAGCAAAGCTTTATACTGGTTAATAATGCTATGCAAATCAATTAACAATTGACACACAAGTGTAAGGAGGAATGACATTAAAGTCTGAAAAGAATAAGTTGCTATTGCAACTCTTGTCAGATGACCTTTGCATACAGCTTATATTAACATGTTTTTAAACTTAAAATCTTCAAGGCATTAACTATATCATACTCAAGTTGAAAAATTAGAACAGCCCTAAATTTGGTATATCAACTCTCAGTCCATTTATCTGAGTAATACTTTGCAAAGTAATACAATACATTTTATTACACTACAATAAGTTTTATTACAAAGTAATAAAATACATTGTGAGAAATACAAATGCAAAACATTGGACACTGTCCCACACAACCTCCTTGTCATAGATTTGATGGATGGACCACTTCGTGGATAAGGAATTGTCTGGATGGTTGCCAGTCAACAGCTCAATGTCCAAGTGGAGACCAGTGACAAGTGGCATTCCTCAGCGCTCAGTATTGGGACCAGTGCTGTTTAACACCATTGTCGGCAACGTGGGCAGCCAGATTGAGTACACTCTCAGCAAATTTGGTGACGACACCAAGCTGTGTGGCACGGTTGACAGGCCGGAGGGATGGGATGCCATCCAGAGGGACCTGGACAGGCATGAGAGGTGGGCCTGTGTGAACTTCATGAAGTTTAACAAGGCCAAGTGCAAGGTCCTGCATGTGTGTGAGGGCAATCCCAAGCACAAATACAGGCTGGGTGGAGAATGGATTGAGAGCAGTGCTGAGGAGGAGGACTTGGGTGTGTTGGTTGATGAGACGCTCAACATGAGCCAGCAGTGTGCACTTGCAGCCCAGAAAGCCAACCGCGTCCTGGGCTGCATCAAAAGAAGTGAGGTCAGCAGGTTGAAGGAGGTGATTCTGACCCTCTACTCTGCTCTGGTGAGACCCCACCTGGAGTCCTTCATCCAGCTCTTTTGTTAAGGTCCCCAACAAAAGAAGGACATGGACCCATTGGAGTGAGTCCAGAGGAGGGCCACAGAGATGGTCAGGGGGCTGGAGCACCTCTGCTAAGAGGACAGGCTGAGAGAGCTGGGGTTATTCAGCCTGGAGAAGGCTCTGGGGAGACCTTATAGCAGCCTTCCAGTACTTAAAGGGGGCCTACAGGAAAGACGGGGAGGGGCTCTCTATCAGGGAGTGTAGTGATAGGATGAAGGTAGAGGTTTTAAACTGAAAGAGGGGAGATTTAGATTAGATATTAGGAAGAAATTCTTTACTGTGATGGTGTTGAGACACTGGAACAGTTTGCCCAGAGAAGCTGTGGATGCCCCATCCCTGGAAGTGTTCAAGACCAGGCTGGATGGGGCTTTGAGCAACCTGGTCTAGTGGGAGGTGTCCCTGCCCATGGCAGGGGGGTTACAACTACATGATATTTAAGGTCCCTTCCAACCCAAAGCATTCTATGATTCTATGAGTTATTTGAATAATCTCAAACAGTTTCGAGGTATGATTCCTTCCCAGGTGCTATCTGCCAAGCATGCTCCCTTTCCTCTGAAGAAAAGGAAATAACTCACGTTTTCTTCTTTTTCTATTCTACCTTTTTATTTGGAAGATGTTTCCAGTAAATTGGGCCTGTCCTTATATATACCTACAAGTGCAAAAGTGGGAAAGAAAGATCTGTTGCCCATCTACTGATCTAGCTCATCTGAGATAGGGGCCAAGCAAGTACCTGTTAATATACTCTTGATACAGTCCCATTTCTTGTAACAACTGACAGTTTGTCCACTGGTGTTATTAGCATTTCTTAAGTAAAGATATAAGAAAACTTGGAATGATTTTTGCTACCAAATAGGTCTGAATGGAGGATGCTTTTTTTAGTACTTAATCACAAGATACAGAAGCATTAGGCTTAGTATACACATTGTCACTGCATATATAGGCAAATGAGACCATATCACCTTTATAGAGTGCGTAACCTTTTGGGATTTTTTTTTCTTTTTTTTTTTTTTTAACAGCCAGTACAAGGCTATTTTTTATATGCTTGGTAGACAAATGAAAGAGACCTGGTGATCTGTCAGGGTGTTAATAGAAACATTTCTGCACTAGTGTACTACAGAATGACACTTGTATTCTCTTTTTTTTGGGTGGGGGGGAGTGTTTGTTTTTGAAATTTAGACAGTTACAGAACGCAGTGATGAACTGGTGTTCTGTATTTATGGAAGGGTTTTCCATAATGATATCATTATCTCTTATATTAGTTAGGATTATAAGGAATATCCCCAGTGGTTTAATGTGTTGTCAATATTATAAAATTATAAATTTTCAAAATTTCTTCTCCTTGTAGGTCTCCAGTCTTCCCCCAAGTATTATCTACTAATTTTCATTATTAGTTCCATTTCAGAACGCTGTTCAAAGAAAGTATAAAGAATAACGAGTGTATACAAATAATATATATTTTACTTCATTAAAAAACAAAACATGCTTATCATTACTAACAGATTAACATTTACACTGGTATGTAGGTTTAGCAAAACAGGGGAAGATTTTATTGAAGAATTCTTTCACTTACTTACAAAATATTTTCTTTGAAGAACAAAGAAAATAGAAACAAATTCTGTAACTGACCTTTACCAATAAAACTGTGGAGTCTGTTGTCTTTGGAGAATGTTTAATAAAGAAGAGAAAACATGAAAATGCCACTTTTTATTTACTTCTCTAAGATGTGTTTAATTCATCTTATTTGATATTCCTCCAGAGGAAAAAAGAAAAATCTATCAGCATGATTGAACTAGTATTTTACTCATATAGGAAGAAAGAATTATCCTAGCATAGGTTTTACTACTGCCTATCTCAGTTTTAGCTTACAGGAAGAATGATAAATAAGATTTATAGAGACAGACTACCCAGTTTAAAGAGTGCTTTGAAATACATGGTACTAGAGGAAAGGTTACGTTTAGAAACCTGTGCTACAGATATTGATTTAAAAAATAGAGATGTATTTTAAAAATTTTAAATAAAAGGAGGAAAACACTGAAGTTTCCAGAGACCAAAGTCGTGACTTCATGTTTTCTTTAATATTCAGTCAGTATTGCAGTACTGAAGTTCAAGGCTTACTGCATCATCAAATAAGAAATAAGTTTCCAAAGTCACACTTCTGTTCATCATGGATAAACACATTCACAGAAACATATTACACAAGATTGCCACTGTCAGACCGCTAATTATAAAATATTAGGGGTCAATTTTCCACATTAACATTAATGAAAGCTCTATACAGTCATTGAACAAAGTGTTATTGTGTGATAATAACATGCCCAGTAAGACTGTAAATCACAGCAATGAAAGCCTATTCACACCTACAGTAGGTGCATCATTACTCTGTAACACCTGAACACCTCTAGTGTGATTCTAAAACACATTTCCACTATATGAAATACAAGGAATTATATATTGATTTAACTCATTGAGAATATTAGGATGTTTTCTTATAATCTACCTTAGAAATATACGAAAAAAAATCCACCCCTTTTTTTTTAGCACACTGAATTCCCAAGAGTTTGTAAAGTATAAAGAAGCGTATGCTTCTGTTAACCTACGGTTTTTACAGAGTGCTGGATTTTTGTCATATTATTCAAAGTTTTTCTGGGATAGCTTTTGCCTTCTCATATGCCTCCACTGAAAAATAAAATCTATCGATCAACAGTGTAAAGTTTGTGAATGTAACGTAAATAAACATCAGAGAGGTTGGAGCTCAACTGTGTTATTTCTCCTTCAAAAGATCAGTGAGATCAGAATGAGTGTGAAGCACTTTGCTATTGCACATGGTCTTGCCTCACTGGTGTCTATGAATATATACATGCACATAAATCTCTCCTTTAGCTGTGAAGAAGGAAATAAATTTGGATGCTTATGTAAAATATAAATTGCTTGTTTAGTATGTGACTTTAAATGTTTCCATCTTACAATTTAACAATGTTGGTGACCAAGCTCTTCTGCCTCAGTGAGGAACATACTTCGCTTGCAGAGGTGCACTGTGAAATGGAAACTTCTTCCTGTTTTCATCACTGACTTCAGAGAACCCAGGGCAAAAGAAGGATGATAAAGATTCTCTTTGGCTAATATTAATTAATATACATACTTAATATAGCTAGTATATTTAACATAAATTTCTCTTTGATCAGCCTCTAATATGTTCTTCTGTATAATTTAATGGGAGCCTTTTTCATTTTATTTTTCACCCACCTGCAGAAATACGTTATCTCCTAGTGAGTAAACTGGTCAGTTGCTTCTCCAGCTTCATAGTTCCAGAAGATTTAGGCTGGATTTACATGATTTCTCAGAAACAGACCTTACTCTATCATGTGTTTCACTTACACCTAGCTACAGCCTCAAACAAAGGCCGTCCTCATTCAGATGGTATTAGTGAATTTTAAATTTGTACTTCAAAGCATTGAATGCACTTAATTTGTCACTGAATTATATTATGCAAGGATGAATTTAACATAGGAACATAGCACGATCCTATCTAGCAGGCAGAAAGTTTCACGTTGCAACTCCCTCCATACTACATTGCGTATTATGGCTGAACCTCATTTTATTTTGGTGATATAAGGGTCTCTACCCCAGAAAGCTACATTTTATTTATATTTGATGTGAGCTGGTTCCTTGATCAACTTGATGACTGGAGTATTTATGTAGTTTTGAGGGGACTCAAATTCCTACAGGACTAGATAGGAACTGAGCAATGACTTTAATAGTGTTAATGTTTCCTAAATTATGGGCATACATCCCTAAAGAGACAAATAGGCACCTGTATGTATTTGAGGATCTGAACCTTAGTTATACCTATGAAAGGCGGACACTATTATTGGCTCCGGGAGTGCCTTAAGTAATATCTGGATAAAAGTAACAGATTATTACCCAAGACTGAAAATAACATGCCATTATTTTTCTTGAATATAGATAATTATCTGTTCTGTAAATCCAAAGGTAATCTACTTTTTAAAAATTTTCTACATAGAAAAGAAAAAAATATATAGTTTAGTTATTATATTTGTGAATATAATAAACACTTATGGCGTCCTTTTATATTCATTATATTTTTGTCCCAGTTCCTTGTCAAGGCATTGAGTTTACAAGGATTCTTGCTATTATTATTTGAAAGGCAGCACTGTAATTCTTACTTCTGTGGTTTCATGATAGGCTGTGGCACCTCTGATTACGATGTGTCACTTTCAAAGGACATGTAACAAACTTTCTAGCTGAAGTTTATATCCAGGATCTGCAAAACTGTCAGAACTGCACAAAACATAGTGTAAAAGGGCACTTATCTCTATAACAGAAAACAAGAGAAAATGTGATAACTTTTGCTTCATTTTGTTCTGATGGTAATAGGGATATGAAGGTTGTACAGCCAGGTGACTGCTTACTCATTGTATAATACAGTTAATGAGCTGCATTTGTGACATTAGTATAATCTGTCTGGTTCATAATGTACTATAGCACATGCATTATTCCACTGAATGATTTATGGGATCTTTATTATGTTGTAATGCATTTCCTAGGGTAATAGATGAGTTGGATTATCTTGTGTTTCCTAGTTTTGTACAATTTGTATAATTGGCTTATAAGTCATCATATTTCATTAACCAATGAGAATGATTTTGATGACAGGTGCCCCTTCATTAATTAAACATTTCCTTTTTTTTTTCTAAGTATCTCCTAAACTTTTCTATTATTTACAGGCTTTCTTGTTACTATATTTGTGTGCACTATTCTATAGTAAGTTATTTAAATGTTAGCTCATAGGAATCAAAAACTCTTTCAAAAGCTAAAAAATATTTTAATTAATTCATGAACAAATCTTAGCCTAGATCAATTTCCTAAGGAAATAGGTCTTTTTCTAAAATTTTACATCAATATGTCAGTCTGTCTGTTCCCCTTTTCCACCATTCTCAATCTAGGCTGGTGGAGGTAGATCTCAAAATTGTTAAATTTCTTCAGGTTTTGTGAATATCAGTACCTGGTGCTGGTTGAGGGGAAAGACACTGAAAGTAATCTTACTATGATGAGAACTAAGCCCCTCTTTTTCCCTGTTGAATATATGTGACTTGTTAATCAGCAACATCACAAATAGCCAAATTGTACAATCTTTTGCTGAGGGATTGCAGTGGGAGAGGGAGAAAAAGAATTGGGGAATTTGAAGGCAGAATAAGCCAAAGCAAGGGAGGACAAGACAGGCCAATACTAGGCAAAGCAAGGAAAGGAAAAGAAGGTATTTTAGTGTCAGGTGCTTTTAGGAACATGCAACAGAGCTCAAGTTATCACAGCAGGAGGGCATGATAGAACACTGGGCCAGATAGAGCCTTGAGATACAAATGATTTTATTGCATGCTAAATATGTATAATGTGTTCCTATCTCTAAAGCTGTGGGTTTGGGTTTTTTAAACAGAAACTTACAAACATCATAAGTGATGTGGGTGATGGGATCAAGTATACGCTGATGAAGTTTACTGTTGACACCAAACTGAGTGGGGAAGTGAATACTTTGGAAGGGAGAGACACCCTGCAGGAAGACCTGGAGAGGCTGGAAGAGTGGGCTAATAAAGACCTTGTGAAGGTCAACAAGGATAAGTGTAAGGTCTTGCACCTTTGCAAACAGAATCCAGGAGTGCAGCATGGGCTGAAATCTACCCAGCTGGGGAGCAGCTCTGTGGAAAGGGGCCTGGAGGTCCTGGTGGAGAACTAGCTCAACATGAGTGAACAGTGTGCTGCTGTAGCAAAGAAAGCCAACAGGATTCTGGGTTGCATCAACAAGGGCATCACCAGCAGAGACAAAGAAGTCATTATCTCACTCTACTCAGCGCTTGTCAGGCCACACCTGGAATACTGTGTTCAGTTTTGGTCCCCATCATACAAGAAAGATGTGGACAGGCTGGAGAGGGTCCAGAGAAGGGCCACCAAGATGATCAAAGGACTGGGAAGCCTGCCATATGAGGAAAGACTGAGAGAACTGGGTTTGTTCAGCCTTGAGAAAAGGAGGATTAAGGGAGATCTTATTACCATGTTCTGGCATTTAAAGGCTGGCTACAAAGAAGATGGAGTCTCATTTTGCAAGGAGTCACACGGAAAAGACGAGGGCTAATGGGTACAAGTTACTCCTGGGGAGATTCTGATTGGACACAAGAGGAAAATCTTTCACAATGAGAACAACCAGCCATTGGAATAATCTCCCCAGGGAAGTGGTGGATTCCCCCACACTTGACACTTTTAAAATTCAGCTGGACAGGGTGCTGGGCCATCTTGTCTAGGCTGTGCTTTTGCCAACAAAGGTTAGACCAGATGATCCTTGACGTCCTTCCAACCTGGTATTCTATGATGATGAAAGTGGAATATATTTATTATAAGCAGACATCTCAGAACAAGTCTGCTGCCAGTGTCCTACTGATTGTGGTTCCCCATTTCAGTCCAGTCCAAGAATGTTCTGGGTCTGGTCATTGCACACAAAAAAATACACCTGGGCAAGGAATGTATATGGTAAGCCATACGGATGAAAATTAGGTAGCTGGTCATTAGGTTCTGTCATGATTTTTGTTACAATTTAACAAAACAAAAAAGTCAGATCTTCTAGAAATTTCTACTGAGGGACTTTGGAGACTGCCAAATCTCTGGGTTTATGTTTCAAATTTTGTTCTGCCAATTACATTTAGGTAATTTTTAAATTAGGTATTTCCAGAAGTGTTACCCTATAATGAAAATGCACAGTATCCTCAAATATAATGACTTGACATGTAGGGACTATACAGGTGAAAAACAGTTAAAAATAAATATTTAATCTGCTCATTTGTAGTGATATGCACTTCTAAAGGAAATGTAGTCTAATTTTATACAATAATATAAATATTTTAAGGAGCAATTTTTCAAATCTTAACTATTACGTCTCTTTGATAAGATATACATTTTCAGTAAGATAATAGAATACTTTGATTTCTACAGCAGAAAGTTACGATTTCTTTTATCTTATGCACTTTACATAGAAGTAAGAAAAAGGCAAGAAAGAAAATTCATCATAGTTATGTGTAAATTATATGTTCATCATTAGAAAAAAAGCCCAAACAACTACAATTTGCTCACATTTTTCTCCCTTGCAAGTTTAAAATTGTGATAACTACAGTATATCCAAAATACCAAGTATGTCAAGATTCCACTTAATGATGGCACATTGTATTGTATGTTTACAGACTGCAATTTTTTGAATCCTAGCCCCAAAATAAAAATGCACAAATATATACATTTCTCATATATTTAGACCGTTAGTAAATCCAACCTTCACCTTAGATTCCTCAGTGGAATAGACAGAAAATAAGTTTAATAGTATTTCCAGAGGTTAACATACCCAGCCTTTCGTGAACCAAGTTATAAAGTGAATGAGTTCCAGAATAAAGAACGCTCGCAGAGAATTGCTCTTTCACTGTACTTCTCTTAGAAAACCTTTCATTTGGGGAAAGCAAGTGGGGACTTGATTTTGCTGCAAAGAAAGAGGAGTCCAAGTTAAACTTCAGAAGCAACTTGCTATCTGATTTGGCCTAAGAAATTTTATTTTTAGATCTTAAACTTCTGGGAGCAGGGACTAACTTCTGTTACACATTTTCAAAAAAAAAAAAAAAAAAGGTCTTATGCTTTAATGGAGACAACTGTGGGCTCAAACTCCCAGGTGAAGTAAAGTCTTCCATTCTCCCACAAAAAGCTACCCCACACCTCAGCAGTTTCTATTCATTTTCTATTGGTATATATATGTGATTCTTCTCCTCTTGTACTGGCTTTTTTGTATTTAGCTCTGAGGGACACCACTTTTTTCCTTTACTTAGGTATGTGATTTGTTCAAAGAGGCTTGATAGCCACCAGGGAGGTTGTTGGGGCTTTTTTTAACTAAATCTTATACTTATCTTTTCATTTCTTTCCCTTGGCACATCTTTTTTCCAGGGAAAAGTAAAGTGAGATAAAAAAAGAAAAAACTAAATTTTTTGAAATTGTTTTCTCTTTTTTTTCATCCACTGCCTGCAGTTGGAATGATTCTTCATGTGAAACAGACTTCATGAAGTGATCTATTTAAGCATTTCAGTTTGAAATGTTTTTTAAAAGACAGTTCCTTTCTGGAATGACTGTAATTGGCATGCTGAGATGTGAACATTTTCTTTTACAGAAAGAAAATAATGTATTGTCATTTTTTTTTCCCTATTCAGGAAGAAATTTGAGAACTTATTTAATTCAGTATCTATTTGATTGAATTATCTAATTGAAATTTTATTGGTCTAGCAATTGGTAACCCATTTCTCCATATGAAGATGAATAGTTTACTGTCATTGATGAATGGGTTTATCTGATATTACAATTAAGGACAAAAAACTCTATTGTATTAGTTGACCATTTGAAAACCAGAATTACTGTTTTTTCAGACAGCAATTGACAATTATCAAGTTAATGTTAAAGGGTAATATGTTAGGCTGATACCAGGTTAAAAAAAAAAAAGTTGTAAAAAAAAATAATAGTTTAGTCATTAAAAGGGAGAAATAGACATTAACTGAGTCTCATCATATGCCATCCACTGCTAGCAAAGCCATGCCTAAATAATAGGCTGTAATTTTCTGGTAGCAGGTGATTTTTGACTCTCAGTCTTGCAGACAAAGTCCTAGGGAGAAGTTCTTTGCCTATATAAGCTGATTAACGTGATTCATTTTCAAAACTGGCTTTCGGCTTTTTAATAGCACTGCATTTCTAAAGTCCAGGTTCCTGTATTCTATGTAGTGGACATTTCCTATACTGGTTTTCTGTGTTCTCTAGGAATAATTCTGTATGTCTCAATGGAATCTAAAGATTCGGCTTGACAACTAGAAAGCAGAATAAGTTTAGCTAAAAGGAAAGGCTCGTCATAGGATGTGACTTTGCCATTACTGAGAGATTTAATTGTCTTCTATGCTAAGAGTATATGATTTATTATATATAATTATGATATATATAGCTTCAAAACTTACCCAGGGTGAGAAATACACTAGTTAACTCATGTCTTCTGTACCTTTATTGAGGTTAACACTCTTCCCTGAACATTTCCTGCAAATGCACAAGCATATACATACGTAAATCATAGGATTGTATCTTAAAAATCCACTGACATATTCTAGGGCATGCTCCAGTCGATTCAAATATCATTAAAGAAAGGAACAGTAATAGGTATCTTCCAAAGAAAATTACATGTGCAGTGTCTTCCGAGGTGACAACTAACGGAAACCTACAAGCGTTAGGACCAAGACTGGACTGTTCCTGGATGTGCACAGATGAAGAGCTTTAGGAAGACAGAGAAGCCCAGAAACTGAGCTGCTTAAAGACCTGAAGATTAGATTTAGATGGAAGCTGAGGGTGGTCTTTCAGTGTCTCCATTTTTGTTTTAAATTCCTAATCTTAGGATCTTATTTAATCTTATTACTATAAATTGTACATATAGGCATTCACTTCTGGCCTGGATTTTGGCCAGGGTTGTCATTCTGTATTGGCTCTCACTTGCCTTCTGCTGTAATAGTCTTTACACTTTTATCCAAAAGAAGAACAGTTACACTAACCAGATCAATAAAGGCACCAGCAACCCAAACTTCAAACACACATTGACAGTACTCTCTGTGGAAATTGCTGAAATATAAAACTTCTCCTTGTCTCCCAGATCTTTAAAAGTTTCAGGTTCTGATTCTCAGTCACATTAACAACCACTTTAAGATTAGTGAAACAATTTCTATCATTAAGGGTCTTTAGAGATATACTTGAGGGATCAGGTTTTTGGTTTTATATCCATTACTTAGCCAATGATACTGAGAATGACATTTCTTAGTTTGTAAATGACATAAAAGTAAGGGACCAGTAAACATGGGGAAGACACATCTTTAAAAAGCTGGAGGAAATGAGAAATGTTCTTTCAATACACAAAACTGCAGAATAATGAATCACAAGACTGCAAAACAAATCAAAGGGTGACTGCTAAATGAAAAGATATTACAGCATCTGACCTTGAGAAAATTTGTGTGCAGTGCTGAAGAAATCCCTAAAGTCTTCATCTCAACTTGCCAATGCCAATTAAACATAAGAGACACTAAGTTGCATTGTTCAAGAAACACAAAATAATTCACAAAAAGTAGAAGTAGTGATGCACGAAGCTCTGAGTACATCCCAGATAATACTTTCTGTGCTGGTCATCAGTACTCCTTTTCATAATAAACAGTGTTATGTATTTTTTTTTTTTCTTTTAGAAGACTATTATGAAAAACAGATACAGCTGATACAAATATGAGTAAACTTTGGTTATGAATATAAACTGAAAACACGGTGCGCTACAAAAGAGACCAAACTAAAATAATGCTTGGAATTACAGAAGGAACAATAACATGCTGTTCCTTTCTGTCTATAAACAGACAGTAACTTAGGAATGTGGTTCAAAGGAAACTGTCAGTAAAAACTAAAAATTAAATGTTAAATGATGAGACAGTATAAAGCACAATGAAGGTGCATTACTGGCAGAAAGCCTTCTCGGGCAGAAAAAGGAGTAGAACTCTTCTGTAGCATACCTACTTCAATTAAGCTCTATGGTTTAACTATGTTTTTAACAGTGGAAATTTGTTCTATATGTGCCACTGAAATACAACTCTCCTGACATGCTGATCCACCAAAATCAATGACAATTATGTCTATTGTTTCTAAATTTTATATGCCTGAACTGAGAATTTGTATTTACAGTTTGAGTTTAGTACCTAACTTTACAGTAAAGGGAAGTCTGGAGGAGGGATTACTTAAACCGTGTACGTATGTACCTGTATGAAACTTTAATTTGTTGCCCTAAACTAGTTTGTAAACATACGTGATTAAGAACAGGTAGTGCTTAAAAAGAGAAGTTGGTCATCTGTACTTGTATATACACTTATCTGCATACGAGTTAGTCCTAGTCGCAGACAACATGCTCAGAGCTGGGAGAAGAAGGATTTAAATCTTCATCCTGAGAGGCTTTAATCTAAAGCTCTCAGGTATCTGACAGCCATCAGGTAATAGAAGGAAGTTGGACAGAACAGCCCTCTAGTTCAAGTGTTGAAGTTCAGCTATAGCAGAAAGAAAAAAGGAGAAATCAGGGGTTACATTCAAGACCTCTCAGGCAAAAGAGAAAACCAAAGTGCATTTGCCCATGCAAGCACTGAATGGTAGCTAAAAACTGGGGAGAATCCTTACACAAAAGGAATATATAAACAATAATTCCATCAAAGCTTAGCACGAACATGTTTGAGACAGTATTCAGAATTTTCCATTAGCTGAGGCAGATTCTTTCTATTATTAATTTATTTCCTTTTAGAGATCCTATTTTTACTCCTTAGCTTCTCCTCAGACATTTTACAGGAGATGTCTACATATTCAGTGGTGCAAAATCTAGCTGAAAGCTATTAAATTAATTTTGGGTAACAATGTGGGCGCAAATTTCCACTAAATTAATTTCTACAAAGCTCCACTGAGGAAGCAGTTTGCAGCCATAGTTCTCTGACACTAGGTATTGTAGAAGGCAATAGCTGAATGCTAGAGAGCAACTGCTACCAGAGAGACTGAAGGAACGATGAAAATGATGAGATCATGCATATTTCACATCTTGGGCACTGACGAGATCTAAGCTAAATTGACCTGTGATCTAGATTGAGATGTAACTCAGAAGTACGTGTAGCCCTCATCTTGTCCTTAGTTCTTATGAAAGCACTCTGAAGTCAATGGAATTGCATGAGCTATATGTAAAGGTACTATGTGTCACTAGAAGAGATTATACTCAGACATATAGGTCCTAATTTCATTCATAAACAGCTTACAGTTGAACGTCCAGAGCGTTACCCTGTGCTTCTTTACCTTGGTTAATCTTTGATAATAAATCTGGCCCAAAACTGTGTGAGTAAAATACAAGGGGGAAAAAAAAATCCACCCCAAATTACATTCCTACATTCTTGCTTAAATCAATTACTTTTCATAAATGCATGTGATAAAAGCAAGAAAAAAATTGATATTCAAGTAAATTTTGACCATTTTGTTTTTAAAATGTATGTTTTCTTAATGGGGATTTCTATGGAGGTTACTTGAAAGCTGTTACATATACGTCTGTTTTACGTATCTGAATATTCATTTACCATCTGAAAATCAAAGCCTATTTCCTTCTGTCTCAGGTATCTGGCTTTTTACCTTCAGTAAAACCCTGAGTGAAAGTTTGCTTATTTTCTTCAACGTGGTTTCCCAGTTGTGAATAAAAGCATACACTGTGGTCTGTACATGTGTAACTGTGAACTGTTAGGTCTTGCAATTGTCATTTAGATAGCAATTTTAAATGATTGAGATAATTGTTTCTATCTATTATTTTCTATTTTAGTATCTCAGTAGCACGTGCAAATCATGATTGGGATGGGCCTGATTCTATCAGCACAAAACAAATCATATTCCTTACTCTAAAGGTCTTACCAACAAAAAGGGAAGGATAACAAAAATTAACAATGTTATAACTAAAATAGTGAGCTGATGTGCTTCTGACCAATCATACAGAAGAACTAAAACTACAGGATACCAAGGGACAGCTTTTGCATAGTTGTTCTTTTCAGCGTTGAAGCATATCTCGGATATAAAAGCTGAAATTCAACATGGTACAACTCTCCAGTTCAAAAGACACATTGGACCACATAAGGTTACGTACTATTTGTCACAAGGGCTTATCTGAAACTCAAATATCACGTACAGTTAATGATGGCTACTGTTGGTAGGTTCATTTTCCATGTAATGATGGTTCATTTTCGCTTAACAATTTTAAGTCAGTGCTGTACTAGTATTTCCCACTATGTGCGCTGTTTTGTTTGGAAGAAGTTTGAAAGAAAATTTCTGACTAGAGCTGAGAAAAGTTAAAAAGAAATGATAATTTAATAAAAATCATTGCTAAATGATTAACTCCCCTTAAGATGTTAACTAAAAAATCTCCAGTGCATGCAATGAATTGACTTCATAACTCTGGAAACAAAACACACAAAACAGCTTTTCTTTTTTTGAACAAAATTCTTTTCTGAAAAAAAATGCCCAAAACAACCAGCTAAGAAAATTAAAGGGAAATAACTTTTAAGAATGGATGGCACATTAATTAGAAATTAGCTGTCTCTTGTCTCCGGAAAAACAAACAACCAAATCTCAAGAAAAGTGTTTTTCCTACGTTATCATATATAAACATCCTGCTTCTTTTTCTCATCTGCAAAGCACAACTAAGCATGTCACTCTAAGTCTCTAAGAAAAAACTGTTCTTCAGAACATAGTAGAAATCTGCATGGTATAATCACACACACAAAAGTTAACGGGGACCATAATGTTTTAATCAGAAGTGAAAAAATAGGGATCCATATTTAGGAGTCTTGTCTTTCTGATATTAAGGTCAATGTTTACATTTTGCTCTGTTGTCGGTTATTCCATGACATCCTAACATTCCCTTTGGGTATCTGATAAAATATTTTCTGCCCAATAAACATTATCTCCTTTATTGCCCAAGTAAAAATGTAATCCGTGTCTTTCAAAGTAACTTGTTTTATCACATAGTCATCATGCACACTGTTTGCATTCAGGACTTACAGAATTCTTGTGCAGCACAGAAAACACCAGAAGAAAACTGAAGCCTTTCAGTGAACATCTTCTATTGTGTTTCAAGGGATAAAGAAAGAAAAAAAACATAGTGAACAAATTCAGAAGAGCATTCAAACCAAGAACCACAAATAACGGACCATAACAGGACTGTAATGCTTTTTAATCTTTTAGGTTTTGCTGGAGCCTAGCCCTGGGTGTCTGTTCACTTGAGTAGCCTCATGTTGCGCTCCTGCTTTGCTGTGCTGCGTGCATTCTTTTTCAAACTTCGGAGACCTGACTCCTGATCCACATCACAGCACAGTGACTCCAAGACTGACTTATTACAACACTGTGACTTCTTACTGTCACGCAGCTTCAGCTGTAGAGAGCAGAGTTTTTTCTGGTTCTCATCAATGTAATATCCGATTCATCTCATAGCTTCGCTAACACAGTGTGTCTCCTTGCTTGCAGACCTCAGAATAATACACTGGATGCATGTATTTGTGTGTCTGTGCATTGTGTTTTGTCAAGCTTATAGAAGGTCTCAAATATCTGCAAGGTATTCTTAAAATATTTAATACAGTTTTTAAATGTTTCCTTACAAAATAAAGCGAAGTACGGTCATAACAACATCCAAAGAAAGCAGTTAAAAGGGTTAGGAAGAGTCAGGTATCTAAATATAAAACACATGTGGAAAATAATAGAAATGAGAGGCTATTGTAACAAATACAATGTACACAGGACAACCATTCTCAGGCACTGAGGTCAAAAATATATGGAAAGGTCCATGTGCATGCTACTAAATTCTCTTGTCATGCAAACTAAAGCTGTATCAAAACTGCATATTAAGAGTAGTCTCTGGGCCATGCTACCTTGACTGTGGCTTGTAATTCTTTGGGTGAGTGATATTTGGCCAACACAAAAGCCAGGCCATCCTGACAGTATAACAAGTTAGGTGATTGGTTCCAGTGCTTTAGGAAGTTCCATGGCAATTTTGGTTTATTGTGATAAACTGTGGCATAGCTACAGACAGCATAGTTAAACAAAAGAACATTTAAGGTCAAACTTTCCTGACTTTTTTATTATCTACGCTTTCTTCATATGAAAGAAAAAAACAAACAAGTAGTATAGTTAAATGACAAAGAGTTTATTTACTAGCATCAGAGAGAAATATTAAATTGAAAGTAGAAAACACAGTGCAGGGAAATTTTGCATGTCATTGAAGTACCTGGCATACAGTACTTCCCAGATACTGTGATTATTACTTTCTTGCCAGATATATGGGAAACATAGTGTCCCCTATCTTTTCCATAACAGGTAGTACAGGAAATAATAATCTGTTATGATAGTCCAACTATGACTGAAGTAATAAGCTAATTTCACTAAGCTAGCCTACCTATGCAAGTCCTTGTGCTGTGTCCTGGCCATAGCTCTGTGTCATTTCTCTTGTATAAAAAGAATGGTTTTAAATCACCATTTTTATCAAGATAACATCTCCTATGACATCTCATCTTACACAAATAGCTCCAGCACATAGGAGACACTGACCTATAGTGTCATCTTTTCGTTTGCAATTTAACAGCAATCTTAGACTGTATCCCACTATTGCAAAAGCCTTCCTTTGGAAATCCCTCTGACTCATGGTTATCATGCTATCAAAATGCAACTATTGCTTCAGCTGGTGCAGACTTACTGAGCTACTTTTGACCTAGAAGCGATATTGTCACAGCTATTGGGAAGACCCCACAAAAGAAAAACAGAAGAAATCAATCATTTTGCTCTTTGTTGTTGCTCCGAGGTTGACTTTGAGTAGCTTAAAATAGATAGGAAAATAGTCTGCATAAAATTTAGTATTGCCTGCACTTTTTGAAAATTCTCTCAGGATTGTCTGCCAAAGGTCTGTGATGAGAGAACACGCAGGCATCCAAAAGTTTTGTATTAGTTTCTTTTTTTTTATCAGTAGTTCAGTTAATTTACTAATATTATACTTACTAATCCAGTCAAATTAAAAAATTTTAATCTGTTATTTGACATACGTATTATTTTGGCTTTTACAATGTATATATTTTTGAGATGTGGAGCTGTGAACCTAAATCCCATTATCCTGAGTTTTTCTTTTCACAGAAGCCCATCTGAACTTTTACATGTTCTAGTACCTTGTCAACTCTTTTGTTTACTAAATCAGTTGAGAAGAAGGATGTTCCTCCTTTGTTGCCACCGAAGAGTTTGTAGACATTTCACTTCTTGATATACCCTTTAAAATCCCACACAAATAAAGGCAAAGTGGAGTCTGTATTTTCAGAATGTTGTTCATTTTGCTTTTGGGCTTTTCTTGTAAGCAGATGGTAAGGTCAGTCTATAAAACTGTATATCTCAGACTGGTTGAATTCGCTACAGTCCGTCTGTGTGAAACAACATACTGACCTAGCCCCATACTGAGGGCGGTCAAGGGGGAACACAACAGTTTAGAAAACAAGCCATGGGCAAACCATGTGTTAACATTCTTGACTGACTATAGTCATCTAATTCAATAAACCACTGGGGTTGTGACTAATTAGCCTTCTGCCTTTTATTCGTAAGCAAAGTCAAGGAGCAGTGAGGGTTGGCTGCTCCTTAAGGGACACGGAGCTGAGGAATTCACTAGGCCAGACCAGTATCTGAGCCAGGGGAAGGGGCAGGCCTGGGGTCGGAAGGCCGGCTCAGTTAAGGGCCAAGACTGCCAGATGATGATGATGATTATGATGATAGTAGGGACTGGGCTGGGATGCCAGCCCGCAGGTGGGGTCAGGATCAGGCCTGGTGAGGGTGTCGCGTTAAAAAGGACTGTAGTTTTGATATTTGTCTGTCAGAGTCCCAGGACTTTCACTGATTTACTATCAGAGTCCCACCAAAGGACTTTCACTGAATCAGATTCACAAATAATCGAAATTAGTTACTTTACTGAGAGCAACAGTCGCAGATTCGAGATTGCCGTTGATAAATTCACTGACTACAATAGCGCTAATTACTTAAGGTTAATATTGCTAGCAAAAATAACAATAGTACAACAACCCGGGGTAACATTCACCAGAGGGTGAAAGGCACAGCGCTTAACCAGAAAGGTGTCCCTGCCTGGGGTGGAGGAAGAGAACGCAGCCCCTTGACTGCTCCGTCAGGTATCAAGTTTCTTCTCTCCCAGTTTAACAGCCATTTTCTCCATCCTTTTATCCCCAAAATTACGAGGTTTCCCTCCCCTAGGTGACGTGTAGTATGATTTGGGTGGAGAGACGAGTGCTATAGTCATATATGTTTAGCATGATCTCTAAAATCTTCATTAGCATATACAGGGGTGTCAACTTTAATATGCATTTCACAGGTAATGAGGCAAAGGTCAATTACCGGGCATGGTAGCCTCTCAAGGAAACAAAGAGCTACACAAAGTCTCTGTTATCTTGATTTTACTGTCTCTGCTGATGAAAAGCAGGGCTGTCCTGGCTCCCCAAGACTACCCCGTTATGTATCCTGTGATAGCCAGACAAGCCTTCACTCCCCTGGGTTGCACAAGTGATAGCAAAGCCAGTCTTAATTGCTCTTTGAGCACAGAGACTTCGCCTCATTATCCAAATTCCACAGAGGGTAACCACAGTCTGCCCCTGGGAAGGCCAGGCAGGGCTGTGGGGATGTGGACAGTTTGAGGCCAGGCCGGGACGTAGGCCTGGCTCGGCAGGGCCCATGGCTGGGCAGGAGACCAGCCCTGCCGGGGTGCTGGCCTCGGGGGCTGACATGGGGTCCAGGGTCATGGGTAGGGTGGGGAGAGGGTTCCCGGACAGTCAATTTTAAGAAATTGGTAATAGGAAAAAAATTATTTTGGACAAAAATAAGAAAAAGAAGCACCAGAAAATAAGCTAATTGGAAAACAGATAAGAATGTATAAAAGCAAGAGAGTCTCATTTGACTTATGAATGTAAATTTAACATTGTCGACCAGGAATGACATCAATAACACCAGAAGAATTACACAAGTGTGAATTACAGGTCCCTAAGAAATGAGTTTTTACTTTAGTGAGTAGGAGAATTATTCAGTTCAGATATGCTGAGCAAAAAAAATATCTGAATATGGTAAGAAAGCAGATGAGTCCCAGCTACCAATTAAGGGAGAAATAGGCAGACAGAGTTGTAATGAAAATAAAACATTCAAAATGCATGAAGACATTAAATAACCTTTTGAAGCATGTGATGCATTCTAGCAAAATATATTTGCAGAACAGGAAGATTCAGATAAGAGCAATAAAATGTCAACATTTGTGAATAACCTCCAAAGTATTTCAAAGTTAGACAGAGCTTAAAACCCCCATAGAAAACTCCAGAAATACTGGCTTTTATCCTGTAACTGAAAACATCACTGATATTGGAGAACTTTTCCCCCTTCCTCTTTCCTTTCCTTTTTCCTTTCCCTTCCTTTTTTTCCTGTCCCATCTATTTTCGCTTCTCTATTCTTTTCCTGGTTTTAAAATAAAGTACCAACAAAATAATGCATTCCTCAATATATAGAAAAGAATACCATTCTACATGATCTAAAGGATCTCGGTTTAAGTGAGTTATTCATCAATCAAATGAAGCATTTAGCTGTGCATTTTCAGCTCCAACCATAATTCTGCTATTAATTAGTACTAATCTTGTGATCTCACAGCAAACACCTTTTAATGCAGGATCAGTTACCATTGATGTCCTTATCTGGCTTATTACTTTTAACCTGATGCTTATATGCATAGAGCAAGATTTGTATTTCACTAATGGGAACCTATTTACAAACGAAGATATACATACAGATCGAACTAGAGGACTTTAAGCATAGTACAACTAGGAATAGTTTTGTCATTTGCAAATTTCTTCCTAGTTTCTTCACTGATCTCTCCTCACCCTTTCCACTAAAAGCTGGATTTCACCCCTTTTTTTTTTTTTCTTCTTTCTCTGTCTCTGTTTACACACACCTAAGTATTTACAACAGACCCATAAGCTCTGGTTTTCCTAATCACTCTCTGGGAAAGCCTTACAAGCCATATGTCCGAGTTTCTATTCATCCCTTGCTCTATTCACACATGTCCACGTCAGTGTCTTCTATTATTTTAGCAGATATTAAACAAAGAAAAATTCAAGATATATTTCTAAAGTATACTGCAAACAGAACTGTAATCACATTGCTCATTTTCCTGGCTGACCATAAGCAATGATGGCTAGTTAGCTCAAAGTAAACCGCTGTCAATATGGTAACCAGGATGAAAAGATAAGACTATCAATGCGTGAGCTGGGAGATATTTTATTATCCTGGCACTGTTATCTTGATACTTCCTCTGACAGGACATTGTTACAGACTTTTAGTAGTGATCTGAGCTTTTAGACAGATATATTGAGGAAGGTCATGCAGTCCAAGATCACATTTGGGATTGACTTTTTTTTCTGGTTGAGCCCTCTGGCTCTCACTGTCTACATCATCAGACCAGTAAAGATATATTTGTAGGAAAAGAACTAGAGTGGGAGCAATCTACTCCTATGTGTGAACTCTTTTCAGAATCACAAAGAAAGATTGATGCAAAATAAGTTTTCTCCATGCTAAGTCCACTCCGAAAGTCTTATCTTTGTTGGGAATGCCTGTGTGAACAGAATATAGACACTGGCATTTTTAATAGGAGGAAGCAAAGATAATGATCTTTATTTTGGCACTGCCTGCCAAATTAGAGAAAGCATCATTCAAGTCAGGTTTTTGAAAAGAACAGAAAAACATAATATTTTTTTTTCCACTAACCTGACAGCCTTGTACAAAAAGAGAACTTGACTCAGAATAAATTTAAAGGAAAAGCAAATAAGGCTAGACAGTTACAGTATAACTCTCTGGAAAAGAACATTCAGGGGTTTAGGGAGAGGTAGAAGCATGCTGGAAATACTGACAGTTCCCAAAGAAAGCAAAGCCAACAAGGGCAAAGTCACAAAGAAGAAGCACCAGTGTGAGGCAAGAAAAGGTCAAAAGTTCTGACATTCGCACTTAAATGAGCATACCTGGAAGGAAGTTTCCTTTGATATTAAAACAGATTGATTAGAGTTTGTCAGAATGTATGCAACAAAGCAGCAAAGACCCAATGATGTTTTATAAGAAGGACTTTTGAGGTCAGCCATTACAATACTGGGTCTTTGTGCTATATACCTGGCTGGAGAAATACAGCAGAAACTGCTTTAAGCATCGAAAGGCACTTTGGCTACTTGTAAGAAAAATAGAGGGAATACATGAAAAGGACCCTTAGGTTTTATAGTATTAATCTCCTCAGAAAATATTGTACTTAATGAAGTAGTGTGAAATTATTGCATGCATGTCGTGACTTAAAACTTTGATAAAATTAAGCATTGATACCTTTCTATTCTAATTATTTTTCAGATAGCATCTCTTTAGTCATTCCTGAAACCAATAAAAATCAGGCCATATTTCAGATTTAAATATTTATGACAGAACCCACTATACATAAACCTTAATTTTATTCCTATATGTTTTAAAATTATGTCTTAATTTGACACAACTTTAAAAACCTGAGATAAATACATTTGCTTTGCCTGATTCTATAGGCAGTCCCTGTCTATTCCCACATGATCAGCACAACAGCCTTGTGGATGGAAGGCAGACAGGATGCAGGGTACACAGTGATTACCATGGTCTGAGGTACTGCTCTTTCAGAACAGCAGAGACATAGTCTTGAGGATCCTGATTTAAAAAAAAAAAAAATATCCAGTAATCAGTTATATACCCCAATTTTTTGAAGATTACAAACCCTAGATTCTTATAACGCTTTTAAGTCCATAGCTGTTTCTTAGCATGGACTTGCCCAAGATTCACAACATTGAAATGCAGGCAAGTGATGTAGCCATAGACTTGGGCTGTACTCCAGACTTTCTTAAGAAGCAGGCTGCATTTTATTTAAGCGTAGCCAGTTAAGTGAAGCCTGAGCTATACTGTTGCTGAGACCATCCCATTGGGATTCAGAAGATAACTACTTCAAGAGCAGCCTGTGCTTCTCCCTGCATATGAATGAAGCGCTGCCAGAGGGTAACAAAGGTTTTTGCCCAACACCTATCAGACAGGAAGACTGCATGAAATACATCTTGATGGAAAGCAAATATATTTTTTGCTACATTAAGAGAAATACTGTCCTAATATTTTTTTTGCTAATAATTATCATATAATGGTACAATAATGTTACGATATAAAACAAGACTGTGATTGTTATCTCTGAGGATGTTCATTTAATGCATTATTATGTATGCACTGATAATACTGCCTGATCATTTTTTGTTTGCTGTGCCAGAGGTTGGACTGCTGAGTATTTTTTCCATTCAGTTTAATATGGTGAATAAAGAAAGATTTAAAGGAGAAACGGTGATGGTGATACTGATGGTGGTATTTAAATAACACCACAGATTAATAGAGTGAATCTGTAAAATGTTACTACATTCTTTCAACATGAAATAATGTTGGTTTTGTCATAATTTCTGAGATTTTTCCTTGGATCAAAACTCTGAAAGCCAACCTTTGTTTTCTGTTTAAAAAAAAAAAAATTGTATTTGATTGGCTTCTGTGGCAAAAGTTCTGGTGCTTTTTACCCAACTACTACTAGGTCCTTTTTGCCTGATTACCCACATCCAGATCTGTCCTCTGGTTTAATTAAACATGTTCTCTTTAGGCTTACACGGTCAAATAAATGATCACAGTGATTAAAATCTGAGTGATCTATGTTTAAAATCAATATCTGAATTTCTTCCGTGATCTTTATCATGACCTACGCATAACCTTGCATCTGTTTATCAGAGGACTAAACACCAGTGACTTTTTGTACCCCCACAGTATTGTATGCTATTATCTGTTATATTTGAATGCTACTTTATATAGCTAACAAAGTATTTAAAAATAACCATCTGTTCTATGTATTGCTTATTGACAAATTGATTAATGGTACTATTTTAAACAGTCCAGAATATGCATAGATTAAACATGTTTTACTCTGTCTGTTCTAGAGTTAGGGTTCAGATCTGCAGAAGTTTCAAATGCATGGAAAACAATGATAAAAACTGTCCCTCATATCAGGCACTCAAAAGAAAAGTAAATTGAGATGAGGTGTGAATAGTTTCATTGTGCAGCTGGACAACAGCTGAAGTTTATCAGGTAATGACTGCTTTTGCAGAGGAATGTTGCACATAGACTCCTAACCACCAAGACAAACCCAAAACCTATTTCCAGGGAATGTATTTATGAGCTTAATAAATGACAATTTCACATATAATCTTGCCACATGGAAATACTGTTCTAATATATTTAGGTTACTAATGGCTAGGAGTATAAAATCTGTATTATCTGATTAATAACTAGACATTGGATAAGATTCTTTGTCTATACTGGTTTGGGTTCTTAAAGGTAAAAGACATTAACAACAAAAGATACCTCTCATCCCAGAACTTAGATCTGTATGTTAAAAACTAAATATAACAACATAGAAAGGGCAAGAATTTATGTAGTTCGCAAACTGACTGAGATTATGCTATAGGCAGTGACTACAGAGCCCTGGGAAAGAGGTCTAGTTTATTCAATTGAAAGAAAAAACTACATTAGGAGTTGCTGAATCTGGTAGCTCAAAAGCTGTGAGGCTACCACAGCACAATGTTTCAGGGATAGCCAGTAGAGAGGCTGAGCATGAACACAATACATATATACATCTGATGATCAGAGGGCTGGAGCAGCTCTCCTGTGAAGACAGGCTGAGGGAGTTGGGATTATTCAGCCTGTAGAAAGGAGGCTCCAGGGGTAATTTATAGCAGCCTCGCAGTACTTAATGGGGGCCTACAGGAAAGATGGGGAGGGCTTTTTATCAGGGAATGTAGTGATAGGACAAGGAGTAATGGTTTAAACTGAAAGAGGGTAGATTTAGATTAGATATTAGGAAGAAGTTCTTCGCTGTTTCCTGTGAGATTGGTGAGGCACTGGAACAGGTTGCCCAGAGAAGTGTGGATGCCCCATCCCTGGAATTGTTCAAGGCGAGGCTGGATGAAGCTTTGAGCAACCAGGTCTAGTGGAAGATGTCCCTGCTCATGGCAGGGGGGTTGGAACCAGGTGATCTTTAAGGTCCCTTCCAACCCAAACCATCCTAGGATTCTAGGATCTACATGTGGTCATCCATACAGATGAACACCGAAACATAACTGGTCCTCACCTATGACCTTATCAGTAGCTGAGCCCCAGACCCCACAGTCTCTTCAGGAACTGTCTTTGACCCCCTGGTCGCTCCAGCAGCCAAGTCTCAGACCTTTTGGTCTCTCCATTATCCAGCCCTGGCCTCTCTGGTACTTTGCTCCCAAGCCTCTTATTCTACTTGATGGCTATTTGAATTCTGCTATGAAGTAGATACAAAATTAACTTTGGAATATACCATATAAAAAATACACTCCTATTGACACTAAAATAAGAAGTACATAAGATTTGGAAAAGCTACTTACCATCAAATATCTGTTTCTCCTTTAGCAAGTTGCAGAGAAATTTTACAGAAGTTTTGGTGGAAATTAGTCTTCTGATTCCTGTGGTACTTTTTATCTCTGCTAGAAACTGGATTAGCTCAGTTTCAGAAAATGCTGTTTTCTTCATATTTCTCTCCAGCATGGTAAAAACAAATAACAAAACCTTGCAGGAAAACCTCTTGTTAAGAAATTTCCTGCCTAACTTTTTGAACCCTATGGTTCAGTTGATCATAAGAGCATTCTTTTTTTTAATCCTTCTCTGAACTGATATTCGTGCTCTTGTGAAGTTTCCTTGGCAGTAATTGATATCAATCCTCAAAGTAAGATTTTTTTAAAAAATCATCCAGGTCCTTTTTTCGTTCCTTTTGCACTCACAATCACAACTGGAAGAACACTGTTTTAATCTTTCTTCCCTCTTCCATTGCGCCCTTGTTCTCCTTCCTCTTCCTTCTTCCCTCTCTCTTTCACCCTTTAAGTGATTGGATTATCTGTTAATTCCAGTTTCTTGTGAGCAATTATAGTGTCTTGTTAGCACCTCTTTGTATTGATGAAGAGAAGACTGGAGAAAACATAATCTAGTTTCTTAATTTGGGCTGCTGCTTGTTTACCAGGAGTCCCAGATAAAACCTGCATAGTATTGCCTCAGCATGTTCCTAATGTGCTGCTTCTGTTTTACTCATTTTCATAGTAGCTCCCTGTTTTTGTAATAGTGTAATGAAATTTACCTTTTGAAATGTTTCTTGTGCTACTTTTTATTATCACTCTGCTTATCTACTGAGCATATTTTTTGTAGTATAGGCTATAATTATTTATTTTTAAATAAAGAGAAACTTTAGATATGCTAACAAAAGGACATAAAGTAAAATAAAGAAAAATAGAGTGGTATATAAATACAATTATAACATTTTTAATTGATGCAGATGGCAATTACATCATGTAGGTGTTATCAAAAGCTGCAATGAAATTTAATATTGTATCAGAAAAAATCATTGATTTTTTTAAACTTATTTTCTAAGTTCTTTCCTGCCATTTGTTATGTTATTTTCTATACACTACTGTGTCTGGATATTTACAAATGCTAAATTCCTTACTATTGTACATGTAGCAGCTATTAAAGACATTTATTCTTCAGAACAATAGTGGATATCCAGAAATGCAAATAAGCTTGTCTAAATTTACACTGTTGTACATATGTTTGAAACTAATATTTTGCTTCTCAGAGTATCATACAGATCATTTCTTTTCAGTAACCAGCTCAATGTTTTTAAAATAATATGCTTATTAATTTGAATGTATGGTATTTTATCAGTTCCAGAAAAAATGAAATTATATAATTATTTTCCTTTTAAAGAGCTGTTTTAAGGATCACAGCATATCAGATTGAATAGAACTAAGTATATTATGAGTTTCTAGATAATTAATTATTATATCATGTATCATTAACAATTATTAATTTATCAATTGATTACATCAATTAAAACATTATTTGACATACGAATAGAGCTTTTCATTCATATTCTGATGCTGCTCCAAATTTATGCAGGAGCTGAAGATGATCCAACGCTTATAATCCATTTGAGAGAACACAAGCTCTTATAGAAGAAAAGTCTACAGAAAAGTGTCTTAACTTCTGAGAGATGTTAACAACACTGGTGAGAAAAGGATGATTCACAAGTCCTTGAGTACTTTTCATCTAAGTAATGTTCTTGGCACGGTGAACACTTGTCTGGTTTTGAGAAGCGACAAATGACTTTGAAGTTTAACCAGGGTCTAGACTGCTCAGTGAAGCATGTATTATTCCTTCCTATATTCTCTATAATGGAAGAATTGCTGCTTGAATGGTTTCCTCAGCTTAATCAACAAATCAATCTTCCATACTTTTCTAGTGCCAGAACAATTTACATTTATACCCTAACTTTGCTTCATTGTTCTCCACAATTTAGATGCAGCCTTGACTTTTCTTTGTTACCATCATTACATTCTAAGATGAGTTCATGTATGTCATTAGTGCTTACATCCACCTCCAGTTTGACTTTAAACTTGAGATATTTAAAAAAATAGCCACGTACATGATTTTACAGATAAACCAAGTGCTCTTGCCTTGCATAATCTGCAAAGAGAGAAACATCTGTGCAGCAACAATATATTTTTTTAATGTGTTCTTGTGTCTTTGATTAAACTATATCTTCTGTCAAAGAATGAAAAACCTCAGGAAAAAAAAAAGATGTTTCACTAGGTCTAAAATGAAAAGCAATCTCAGACGTTAGCTTGCAACAGCAGCTTAGACAGCTGGCCATTTTACTGTTGCAGTGGCAACATCTTAATTGATCATAAAGCCTTATAAACAATATTGTAGACTTTCACTGCATTTATTCACTCTGACCCTCAGAGGTACAAATGACACATGAAGTAAGAGGCCATTGGTATGTCCAGAAATGGTAATTTTAAGCTACAATTTGGCCATAGGACTACAGATCATTTTGGGAGTCAGTACCGTCCATGAAACAATTTGAGGCACTGGGATCTGCTTTCTTTTATGGTGTTCTTTCTTGTGGTGGTTATAGACTGTTGCACACTTCAGAGTTACTTAGAACAGGTCAGCTGTATTTGTTGTGTTATGCTCCCAACCAAGCATATCCCCAACTAATATATGAGATGGGAGGATGCATTTAAAGAGACATAAAGCCTTCCTACATCTTACTACCTATCCTTCTACAGTCTTCTGGAGTCCTGTATCTTACCAAAATACATAGGAAGTACAGATAGAAGGATGATCATAATACATAATTCCTTCTCATGTTGTCATACTTCAGTAGATGGAAATTTTAAAATATGCTAGTCAGATTCTCTTGGTGCCTATCTGTCGCTTGTACACAAAGGTACACAAACAGGCTGCTAACTGATAACTTGTTTTGGCAACCCCATTTGCTTCCTTTCATATTTATTATCCACTTCTAAGTCTCATATATTCTGATTTTCCTTCACAGAGGACTTAGAATGGTTTTGTCTGCATTGATTTTAATTTGCCTATGATATTTCATTTATGCATTCATTTTTCAGGTTTCATTTTTCTAGTTTAAATCAGCCTTTTTCTGTGTTTTCTATAAAGTCCAAAAGAGTGATATAAAGACTGCTCTACCAGTGTGACAGCAGAGCACCTGAAAAAATGACAATGAATAATAGCAGCTATCTAAGAATTAGATCTCAGCTTTTTATTGTTAGCAGGGCATGCCTTCCGAGTCTTCTTTCTGGTCACATGCTTTGTACATAGATTTTAGCTATATACACACTGCTGCATTAATCGTTCCTGTAATTCAGTAATTGATTGTTCCAGTAACATTTATAAAAAGCACATCTTTTATTGTTGGAAATCATCATCAGCTCCCAGTTACTGTATCTTTTAATACTTTCTGCTATACCATTATCTGAAAGCTCTTCCTCTGTAAAGTGAGTGCACCAAGTGACAGAAATCTGAATTAGACCCCATAGCTATTCTGTGTTTGGACCTATCAACACAAACATTTCATTTGCTAAATCAGTATTAATAAAAACCAAATGATCTATATAGAGTGATCCCTTTCAATTACAGAACATTAAAATATTATCTCAAATGTGAAGTTGGTGACAGTATTTACATCACAAATATCTAGAAAATGCCACACTGCTTTCTGAACAACAGAATCAGAAAAAACGGTCTCATTTAGCTTCAGGAAATTGATTATTCAGTAAGTTCTTTCAAGAGTTTTATGGAAAAATATATGACTTCCCTTTGTAAAAAAAGAAATAAGGGGCTTATTCCTATATAATTCTTTAAATTTTCTGCTGTCCTTTTGATTATCTTTTTGGTTTGATTTCTAATTATGAATAATTCAAACAAAGACACCTCTCACACCCCCCCCCCCATCCTTTAAAATGATATCTTTTAACAAAACAGTATTAATGATTAGGATTATAACACGGAAGAATCAAAAAGGAGGTGCTGAAGAAACCCTTGTTAAATGTCTCATGATGACCTCTTCAGCTGTGACTGAATAAGTGGAACAAGCTCTGGAATCCTCAGTACAAGAAGGACATGTCCTATGAGGACAGGCTGAGAGAACTGGGGTTATTCTGCCTGGAGAAGGCTCTGGAGAGACCTTATAGTGGCCTTCCAATACTTAAAGGGGGCTTACAGGAAAGATGGGGACAGATTTCTTAGTAGGGCCTCTAGCAATAGGACAAAGGGTAATGATTTTAAACTGAAAGACTATTCAGACTACATATAAGGAAGAAATTTTTCACGATGAGTGTGGTGAAACACTGGCATAGGTTGTCCAGAGATGTAGATGCGCCATCCCTGGCAACATTGAAGTTCAGGTTGGACGGGACTCTGAGCCACCTGATCTAGTTGAAGATGTCTCTGCTCATCGCAGGGTGGGGTTGGACTAGATGACCTTTAAAGATCCTTTCCAACCCAAAGAATTCTATGATTCTGTGAAGATCACCAGACTCAAACAGGTTTTGTTTGGATTTTTTTCTGTTTTGGGAGACATTAGTCTATTGTTTTACCTGCTTGAATTAATTAAAAAATACTGATAGACATTCTCCTGACTTTTTTTCTGTGTTAAAATCTGGCATGTATAATGCACATTAAGCATACTTACCACCAGATTCAAGTGTTTCTCAAAAAGCATTGTCTGGAATCTCCTTTTTAAAGTATAAAAAGTTCCGATCACTGTGAGATACATTATAAATTGTTAATGATTCTACAACAAATTTCAAATGAAATTTGTTCTAATATACAAACTGATCAACAGAATGAATCTTTCTTTCTTACTGGCTTTCCTTGTCTTTATGAGGTATTCACAAAACGATGACTAACAAAACTGTATATTGACTCTTGTGGTTGCTATTATGCATATTAGATTGCTACTTCAAGTTACAGTGAAGATATAATTATATTCTTTCCATATGTTTAGGCTCATTGGAAGAGAATTTGAAAATGAGAAGATGAAGACAAATCTGCTTAAAATGTGAGGTATTGCAGATGTACTCTGCTGATAAATTTAAGCTGAAGAAAATAGCATCAATCTACAGCCTCGCAGAACCTCTTCTTGTCATGCAGGAAGAAAAGGTTTGTTACTCTCCAGGCAAATGTCTTTTTGCCTTCAATGCTACCAAATATTCTGTTTATGATAATAAATGCTGGCCAGAGCAGTGGGGACTGTCTATAGGAAGACCAGAGTTCTCTCTTCATTCTTTTTCTGCCCACTTATATGTAATGCAGTATGGCATTTACTGTAAAGGACAACAGACATTATCTTACTCAGCACAAAGTTTGATTATATGAAGTTTACTTATCAAGACTTTTTTAGCATATGTGAACATTTTTGATCCGGTATGAGATTCTTTAAAATGATTTTCATTGCATCTTCCGGCAACAAGAACTAAGTCAGTTTGTAATAGATCTAACAGATCTAAATGTAGGTTCGTAGAGGAGAACTAAAGACAGACTTTCCTCCTCTGTGAACCTTACACTGAATATGTTTTCTAGAGAATGTGAGCATTCTAGCCATCCAGACTGTGAAGGAACTGTCACAGTATGTCTGAAGTTTAAGCTACATGATGATGTCAATGTTGGTGACATTTCTGAATCAGTATCCTTTACTAAGGCTTCTCTCTATTTCAATACATTTTTGTATTTAAAATTAATTTCAAATGCTTTTTGCTTACTTCCGCTGTTAGCCCCACTGCTTTGATTGCATTTCTTGCTTTGGTGGGGATTTGCAGCTGCCACAGATAGCTGTTTAGCATGTTGTCAGAAGAAAGAAATACAGTTGAATAACAGCACTTATATAGAAAGAGAAATAGATTTATCTGAAATAACTGAAGAATCTATTAATTATCTTATTTACTTTTCCTTTATATTACCTTGAGGACATGGAGCTATGTTAAGACATTCACTGTTTGTGCGGTAGAGAAATCTGATACACATAACTATATATAAAAAGGGATTTGTTATTTAAATGGAGAAAAAAAGCCCACACCTTTGCATGAGCAAATTGATTTTCCTCTACAATAGGCCTGTTTGTTCTGCTCCTGCAAATGGTATCTCCTTTCCTGCTATTGTGCATGAATTATATGACTTTTCCACTGTGCTTTGTGACTGTGTGATTGAATCAATCTTGAAACTAAATGTAAATGAGGTAAAATGAATTCCTGAGTGTTATAAAGAAATTCTTATATAGAAATTATTTATTGAACTATACTAGTCACTTCCTCTCACCATATACTTTTAGACTCTTTTAGTTTATTTGTGAGAAAACTTTATCATCCACATTCTACTGTAAAACAGCACTTCTAGTTTATAGTCATAATAGCAAAGAGAAATCCATGCAATGAGTATGCACTGGGTCTAATATAATAACTCTCAGAAAATACAGAAGCTGCAGGGTATTCAACAGTGTATTCAACAATGCTGAGTTCTTTTATTTTCACAGACAGTATTTATCAGTTTGTCCTGTGGTCTACCTTCCCTCATCAAATCACATCCCCCATTCCTTTCTTAACCTCTAGCCTGGCATGGTAAAGTGGCTTCTAAATTTAGCATTCAAATACTTGTATGTCTCCAACTCAAACTTCCAGTCTCAGAGCCAAGAACATGAGCTCCATTTTCATTGCACGAGTTTAAAGCCCAGCCATGAGTGAAAATGCATACAACTGAGTGTAAGTAAGGTCCAGACATAGGACATTTCTGATCTATATCCCCATTTTGCATCTTCTTAAAGGCTTGCTTCATGGTCTAAGAGCCATAATGTAGTTTGGAGTAGACACTTGCTATAAGGCTGTGTAACTCTATGTCTGACATTGTTTAAGAACTAATCCCTAGATAAGAATGCAGTTAGATGGGCTGTTGTGTGGCAGCAAACACAAGATGAATAGGCCCTGGAGATGCTGAAAACAACAAAATTTGTAACTGTTTCTTTCGCATTTTACTCTCTGATTGATTATTTTCTTGATACTGTCCTCACAATAGATTCACAGATGAACTTACACATCTAAATCCTGCGTCAGGTATCTATGTTATTCAGAAGTCTCTAAGTTACCGTGAAGGTATAGAAGTCTCAGAACAGTTAGGTTTTCACCAGTCAAGTACTGAAGTGTCCAGCTTCCCTCTTTTTGCCATACGCACAAAAATCTAAATGCTGTGAAACAAAGGCAAGTACCTACCTCACATCCAGGTTTGTCTGGAGTTCACAAAATATTCATTTACCCACTGACCTCAGCTGTGGTTTCCAAGTGAACGTGTTCAGATTATGAAATAGAGAATGTTGCTTTTACCCAGTAGATATAGGTTTCATCTTAGATGCAGATTGTCTTTCTGAGCATTTTTTTAAATGCAAAATTCAACAATAAAATTATATAGAAAAATGAAACAATACAAATAAAGAGTATCTTAACTAATTACAGACCTCTGGTAAGAATCTGAAATTATCTTTTGTAAAAGTTCTCAGGGAACTACTACCCATCCATGGATGCTTCAGCCAAGCTATTTAATAGAGGAGCATTGACTGGCTTCTTGTAAACATTTATGACATTTCATGTTTATTAGATATTTTCCCAGGTTCTTATTAGTTTTGTACTGTAATATGGGGTTTCAAAGTACCTGAGTTTCCTTTCTTGAGTCAAGTACACGAGTGCGGAATTTTCTACATCATATTTTCAAAAGTCTTTGGATCAGCTTTTTAAGTACATTCAAGTAATAATTTACACACATTTTGCCTTGTGTCTTATTCCAAATTATCTAAATACTTAACTGACATTAACATAATAGAATTTGATGCAAATAGCTTCTTGAAAAGTCCAGTAAATGTTTCTTTTGATGCAAGAACAGATTTTCAGATCTGCCCCAATTTCATTTAAGAAATGAGTTTTCACTGATTTTTAATGATATTAAAAAATACTAGCCCTTATGCAGGATAATATCGTCTTAATTAAAAAAAAAATATAGTAATATAGAACTACTTCTTCAATTCCTGTTTTCTTCATAGTATTGTTTCTGATCTTCCATTTTTGCTCTAAGGAAAACAAGTTTTACTCCAAAATAAGAAAAAGTAAATATACTCACTTATATCTCTGAAAAACCATAGAAAAATATTTAAATAGAAAAAAAGAAGTCTCATTTTAGGAAATTAAAAATGAAGGCAAGTAAAAAAACCTCATATTGAATGTTTTCTTCATTCGGTTATGCTGCCTAATATCTTTGTTAAAAAAGATTGTTAAAAGCTGCAAAAACCTTATAATCTTTAATATTTTTCAAGGACTTATTGTAAATAGCAAACCTTCATCCTGGACTTGATGATTTCCTTGTCTGAGAAGATCTAGCAGATTGTCAGCTTTGAGTATCTTTCACTGTCAAATTTTAGTTTCTCTTGAGTTTTACTCTCTCCTCTCTTTTTTGATGTGATTCCATCTCTTATCAGACACTCAAGCTGTCTCTTTTCCTCTCTCCTTATTCCCTTGTTGCTCTTCAGCTTCAGATCAGTCACAGACACTTTGATGATATCACCTTCCTTCTGTATTCTCTGATAAAAAATGTTTCTCTTGTGTACATTTCATTTTCTAATGGAGTGCAGTAATACTCTAATTTCTGTAGCATGCTTTTGCAGTTTAGCTTCATCTGCCTGAGTTGGCTGGAAACTATTAAACATATCAAGTGTTCCAGGGCTGGCTATTGCGAGATATAATATTATCTGCTGAGTTTTACTTTTTTGTGACACATACCTGCTTCAGACATAGAATGAACTGCTGTTTAAATCTTTTCTATTTATTTTTTATACTACCTAATCTTCTCTATTTATTTTTTATATTATCATAATACTCTGTCCTTTGAGTTTTTTATTTACTTTACTTTTCCACTCAGGATGTATAAAAACAAGTAGTCATTCTGGTTAACGCCTCGTGGTTATTGAGAATATGTTATATCAGGAGGATTGTAGTAATGGGATGAGACCCACCCCAGTACACCTCTTCAGCCCTGTCTGTCTTGTAACCATGCTAACAGACTCTGCTGAAACACCAGCTTGTTCATGGCTATTATTCTCCAGACCTGGGAGAAGGCCTGGTTACTAGGGCTTATTCCGCCATGCCAGAAAACCACTTTCAGAACCCTCATGCCTATAAACAAGATGGACATGACTGTGCTGAGGAAAGCTGCCACTCCTAGTTCGTCAAATAGGAATCAGTCCAGGGGGAATTAGTAAATTTAGGTTGCAATCAGACATTCATCCTCATTATTCAGATCATCTGCATTCTTATTGTTACTTCTGAAGTTTTAAAAATACTTACACAGTTTGGATTCTTCAGTGCCAATTTAAGATCCAGCTAAGAGACAGTCTATCTATGCTTGTTTAACTTCTAAGACAGACCTATGGACAAAACCCAAGCCCATGATGGCTGTATTTTTAATCAGACTGCCTTCCATGGAGGTAAACCAGCCTCCTCTTTCTTCTAGGCAAAAGTAGTGTCCATTCACACTGTGGCTAATGGCCTATACTGCCAGTCCTTCCCTATCCATGGATATTTAGGATTCCTGGAATTTCAGCTGGCTTCTGTTTTCCTGCCATGGCATGGTCAAGTATTCTGGTTGTCTCATTGCAAGGTGGAGTGCATTCTGGATATGATTCAATATCAGTGTCTCACAAGCTGGGAGGGGATGCTTGGGAAAAGCTTTTTTATTTGAGATGGCTGTCTGTGGATGTGTCCCTTTCTGCACAGGCAGTGGCCCTCACTCACAGGATGGAAGAGAGGTTCAGAAAATCACCTGCTTACATACACTTTTAACACCCACCGTCCACAACTATAAACACTACTTCTTCACTTCATTCACCAGTGAGCATAGTCCCTTTCCATTCCCATGACACAATATTTAATTCTTCTTTCCACCAAACGTAGATCCTATGAGGCAGATTCCAGCAAGGAAGTATTCTGTCCCAAGCCTTGGGGTCTGACATACTTAGAAAAAGACCTCTCTTAAATCTACTCTTTTAAGAAAATAATATATAATTATATATATAATAGATATGAAGTGTCAAGGGCTTCAGAAATATCTTCATATTTTTGTCTTTCATTTTTTAAACAAAAGCTCTCAAAATGTCTAAACTAAGTTATGATTCTTACAAAAATCTACAAAAGATATTAATCGCGTAAGCAGACCTACATACACACTGTCCTCTTTCCCTTGCACTGCTACACTTTGTCACAATTCAGTGGAAATGTAATGAAGTTTGTTTCCACAAAGTCTCAGCCTGGGGATGTGGGAAAGTAGAGTCTTTGGGTTCACAGAGGGATTGCAAGCACAAATTTTGGAGTATTAAGGGCTTTGCTTGTGGAAGCTTCTTTAGCTGGACCAGAAAATACTGCTCTTCTGTTATGTATTTCAAGTCAGGCTGAATCTTAAACAGAAAAGGCTGCCAGGTGTCACTCAGTCAGCTTATATCACCATCAGTCCTTCTGGAGCCTGGAAAGTTCTGGGACTTACACTGGAACAGCTTAAGAACAGAGCTTTCTCATTCAATTTTTCATTTCCATAAAGGCAAGAATGTCACTTAGCAGTCATTGCTAGTCTGAAATTACACTTGGTGGTACAGACCCAGAATCTGGGCACTCCTGCATTCTAAGTTTGGATTTTACAGATGTGTATATAGATGCCTAGATCTGACCCATTCCTTAGTAGGTTGCGTTCCATAAACATTTGTTGGTGATATGAATAGATTGAAATGACTTAAAATGAATGCTCTTTATCTCCACCTGCTAACCTGGATTGTGAGAGAAGGAAGGTATAGCAGAAGCTGGCAAGAGAGAGAGCTGCCCTGTCCTTTCTGTGGGATGGACTAATCATGTATCTGTTAAGTCTTTCGGGAGGGGAGGAATGCATCCTGGTGGTGGAAAAGAGAACTAGCTATGAGTGCATGATCATGGCATATACTGATTGCCCAGTCAACACACGTCCCCTCTCAGATTTGAGTTCCATCTCTTTGTGCCTATTCTATTTCTTCCCAGTTTAAAATACTAATAAGATTGCTTGATTCGTGCCATAAGTACATTTTTGTCAAATAATGTTGAAAGTGGGTCACGTGAATGATGGGACATAGGACAAAACCACAAATCATAGAATCATAGACTCAGTTAGGTTAGAAAAGACCCTTAAGACCATCAGATCTAACCGTTAACCTAACACGACCAAGTCCACAACTAAACCATGACCCTAAGTGCTATTTCCGTACGTCTTTTAAATACCTCCAGGAATGGTGTCTCAACCACTTTCCTGGGCAGCGTGTTCCAATGCTTGACAGACTTTTTGGCGAAGAAATTTGAAGGAGCTTGGAAGGTCTCAGGGCCTACTGGGATAACCTCAGAGACCTGGAAAACAGAACCAAATCTGGAGTGGCTTTCCTTTGTGCATGGCAGGGTGGACACTGGCACAAATTCTTCTGTAAGTGACTAGGTAGAGGGACATGATAGACTTAATTCAGAAAGGAACACAAGTTCTAAAACAGTATGAAGGCTGGACTCCTTGCACCAAGTAGGAGTGTTCCAACTATGTAGCTGCAACCTTAAATTTAAAAAAGAATACAATACTTATCAGTCTGATGGTTTAACATTTTATCTCACTAACAAGTTTCTATTCTTCACAAGGGAGGCACGCCCCCTCTGATAAATGAAAATTGTTCAATTTTTCATGGATTTTAATTTTTAAAGACAATAATTAGAGAATTAATTAACTGAAAGCCTTAGAACTAAATAATCATTGCTGCAGAACAGGAACTATACACAGTATAACTTTATGATACTTATCTAAGTCTCATGGAACTACACCTCTCCACAAGAGGCATTCACTAACAATTCAGTTTTGATACCATAATGCAATCTTTTTTACATGTGGCTGTTATTGTCCTAATTATATAGAAAAAAAAAGGAGCAAATAAGCTCAAATAACTTGCAAGAAGTCATAAAAAGAGAGCTCAGTGGGAAAAGAACTTCTTGGGTCCTAATGCAGTGACTCATATAAAACCCTACTTTGGACAATTCTATGGTGGGAGTATTCTCCCATTATTCACTCCAGTATAAAATATTAAAATCAACATGGACAAGAAATGAACAAACAGCATATTACAATTCCTTTTCTTTAGTTTTTAAATATTTCTGTAGTTACTGTGGTGACAAGCATTACTGGCTTATTATATGTGAATGAAAATGATTGGACTTTATGGCAGTGGAAAGGATACTAGATCTTGTGAAGGTTAAACATTTTGAGTGGCTCAGTCCTGTAGTTCATGCCATTCGAGCTACTTTCCTCTTAAAGCATGCATTTTATGAGGTTGTTCATTTTGATTTGTTTGATCATGATGTGTGATTTATCATCTGTTGGTCTGGAAAGTGAAATTCAGCAAGCAAGGTTACCATTCAAGCCAATTGCCCTTTGACATTCACCTTTCCTTTCTGCTATGATGAACTGCATGTGCTTAATTTTCCTTTTGTTAAATATGTGCATTTGGGTGAAAAATGTTTTTGTTTTTTTTTTTTTTTTTTCTGTGCATCTGTTAACATTTTATCCACAGAAGAAGTACCTTTCTTGCTTGAAATGTGGAATGTAGTTTCAAGGTTACAATTCTTTGGTTTCTCCTTTGTCTTTCAGTGTTGCTTTGTGAACAGCACTCTGAATTACATTGGCTTACATCATCTTTTTCCTCAGAGACACCCACAAAAAAAAAAAAAGAGCAAGCAGAATGGAGAAGAATATCCATGTGGATGACCTTGCACATCTTATAGATAACTGTGCCTCTGGGGCTGAATGGTTCAGAGGCATAAAAATGGTCAGATTTCAAACTGTAGGAATTCTAGAGAGCCTGAAGTTAAAAAAAAAAAAAGAATAAAAAAGATGACAATTCTCATCTACTATGGGCATTCAGCTGTGAAATAATTACTCCACTGACCTCGTTTTACCACTGACATCCATGAGAGCAGAGATTAATCAAGGTTGAATGCTTCTGAAAATCTCACCTTTAGTGTCAGTGAGAAAACCTGCTCATTCCACATTTGCACTTTGCCTGATACTTTAAGGAACTACCATGAAGACCTATGATAGCCCCCCAAGATTGGAGGGGCAAGGAAGGGAGGATAGAAAACAAAGGACAGAGAGACCTAAGCAATCTTTCCCTCCCTGCACCTACTTAAAAAGTTCTTCAGTCAAAATGTCACATTCTGCTTGTAAGTTAATCAGGGCATTGACTTTATGCCTGAATGTTATTTATGATTATTAATTCTATTTCAAACTGGTTATTATATGTAAATTAAAGCATTACACTCTAAGAAAGAAAGTGGTGATGGATTTTGCTGACAGTAGTACAATGACTAAATGAATGTATCTTTTTATTATCATTTAAATAATATATTGAGCAAAACTTCTGAATACATAGTGGATGTGTCCGAGGCTTTATATAGCGAAAGCTATCACCCTGAAGATAAAGGGCAAGACTGCCACCAGCCAAATGAAGGCGTGACTCTATCTTGTATACATCTGAACAAGACCTGTGCTGAGAATAGTAATAAACTTACTAAAAGGAGTTGGAAAAAGGAGGTGACAAAAGTTCACTTTTCCCATACTCAGTGGAAAGCAGTAGTTGGGTAAATAGAATACACTGATGTTTAAAAAATTCCAAACACTTAGCATGTTTTGTGTTTTCCTCATGAAGCATTTCAGCTACAAATAAACGACATTTGCATGGAAGCAGGAGTTTCCTACTGCATAATGGAGAAGCAATATTCTTATGGAAGGTGGGTGGGGTTAAGAGTGAGAGCTGAGAATGTGCAACTCCTAGTGAAGCAATGGAAGTCAAAGATAACAGGAATTGGATCCAAGGAGGCAGGCTTCACTCATGTTAAACATAAAGCAAATGATGTGTAAAAGTTGAGCTATCTACTGATGTTTCTAAAAGTTAATTTTATTTCTTAAAGATATTGGATATCTTTTGTAACAACGAAATTTATGAGGATAGTAAAAGAACAGAATTATGAGAACTTTGCATGGATTCTAGTTTTATTTTCCTTACAACACAGTATTCCATAGGGTGGAACATTTTAGCCCACTGCTTTTCTTTGACATCATGTCATAGGACAGAAATATTAATGCAAAGCATTGTTATACTAAGTTAATGACATTTACTTAAGCAGAAATAATGTCTTAATTAGAGATTTTAATGTCTTTTCAATAGCTAATAAAAAAAAGTCTTTATAATAAATATTTATTGTATTCTAGCTATTAATATTTTATATAAATAAACCCAAATTCATTAATTGCACAGCTGGAATTGTGTATTCTCTTATTAGTCTAACCTTATACACAGAGTCAAAACCTAGGATATATATATGCTTTCACAAAACACTTGCATTTTTCATAGGATTTAAACTTCGTTTTTCAAATCAGTCCATATTAAAGTAATCTGGATGTTTAATTCTCTTAGAGACTTAAGAAAAAAAGTCTTACTTATAAAGTCACATTTCTGGTCTTCCATAAGTCTATCTCAAGGGTTAGTTTTGTGTTCATTCCCCCTTCTTTTGGTCAGAATGAGCATTTAGTAATAAGAAATATAGTACTGCAGAAACCCACAATATGACATAAATGCAGGGGGTGACATTGATAAATGGACTCATTTTTATATACTGTACTGCAGGGCTAGCAAGCACTATTGAGTGTGCTTTTGGCTGGCCTGTTCTTTATATTGGCTTCTCTCTTTCATTTTTAAAAAATATTTGTATTGCACAAACTCATATGAATTAATTGTCATTGTTTTCCTGGTTTCATTTATTCATCCAACGGTTTGAAAATGTTCCAAGATATTGTAATATCTGTTTTAAAAGAGTGACAGCACTTCTACATACCATTTTACAAGGCATATCTTCGGGGCTCTGACAAGAATATACAGTAGTTTTTAATCCACACATTAGGAGAGCATTTTTTTCTTTTAATTCACAAACACAGGTTCTATACTTCACTTTATATAGCCTGTGTATACTGTTCCAATTTTATTCCCTCAGCCATGTTATTTATTTCTGCAGACATCATTTCAATCTTATCTTTTGCAGAGGTCACTGGCAGTGGCAGCTTATCATTTCTGGTATGAATTCTTTTGCACACGTGTCTAATAGAGTGCTCATCTTCTGCAAATTTCAGTGGAGGGTCTTCTGTACACTGTGATCTCAGAAATTGCAATTCTGGTTATGAAGTGCTGGTGTGGTTTGAAAGCACTACTTTTCTTCAGTTTTGATTGGTATTTCAGCATGGTTCAGTCTGAATACACTGTCAACGAACCAGCAAATTGTATTTTTGCTGTACCCAAAGCAGACTAAGCACTATGTGGGACTGACAGAACAATGGTCTCCACAATGGACAGATCTGATCCATTTTTGGTTTTGTGTTTGGTTTTTTTTGGTGCAGAGCAAGCAAACAGTAGGGTGTGTTCAAGTAAGGTAAAAATAGAACTCAAGAAAATCTGGAAGTCTTTTGAAGAAATTAAAAAAAATGTTTGCACTTGATTCAACAAAGAAAATAGGAAACTGTCGCGAACTACAAATAATGCCTTGTACGTATTCTTCACTGATATTGTCTTCCTATATTATTCCTGATCTTACACTAATTTGTTTGGTTTTATAAGCCAAGAACTGTCAGCATTGCAGCCCCCACAGCAAATTCTTTCTTTACTCCATTTTCACAGGTAGTCAATCCTATATTTTGCCAGTTAAGCATAATAGTATGTAGACTACTTTTTGCATAAGATGAATGCTTCTAAAAGGTGTGGAAAGTAGAAACTGAAATTTTGAGGTTTTGTAGTAGTATCACCTAATTTTTACTTTTCAGTATGACCGATTTTTTTTTTCTAAAGACGTTCAATCCATTCAGGTGTGCTCCTAACTGAAGTGTCCTTTAAACTCCGTTGTACATTAGCAATTAAAAATCACAAATTTAAGGAAATTTTTCATCTCTGCTAACTGCCTTTGCATTGATTATGTTTTTATGCAACTTAGAGTTTGGGTTTTAATAAATTTGTAACAATATTTTATTACCCATATACTCATCAAGAGCAATAGCTAGGTCTCAAATTTATTACTGAATAATTCAGTTCTGTGATTGCTTTATCATATAGTTGTTTCTTAAAGTCATTGAGTAATAGCAAAATAATTTTTCTTTTACTGTGCTAAATGCATTGTCAATATATTTTTTATGTGGTGTTCAATGTATCTGAAATTCACCTATAGAGACTTTTAGTATGGAGCGTACTTTTTTTTGCCTAAATTCTGTCACACTTGTAAAAGTATCTTGATGTTTTAGCATTCTGTAGTTTACTGGACAACAGCTATGTGCATATTCAGATTTTACAGGAAAAAATGTAGAATAATAAAAAAGAAAACATCTTGTTTTCACAGCAACGGGTCTTTTCTGTAAGAGCAGCAGTTTCATTAACAGCCTAAATTGCTTACTCAGTGTGTGCTGAAGATATGGAAAAGTTTCTGTTTGGTTTTGTTTGGCTCATTTCAAACTCCTGCCATTTCTTTAAAATGTTCTTTTCCGTTCAGTTTTTACCAGTGTAAGCTGTGCTGTTTTGGTTCTTCCTCCATGCACCTTTCATGCAATCTACATTCATGAGAAAGTATTTTGGAAGACGAACACAGAACTTTTCTGTGTCACCTGTAGTTCAGATCTTTCCTGGATTGTCAAATGGTGCTTATATATTTCTTTCGGCTCCCTAACTTTTGTATTATTGACTGAGCTGTGACCCACTTTGAAAAACAGGATACATATGCCTAATTTCATTGCTCCTTTTTCACAGTTTGTGGCAGTTAGACCAATGTTGATCAAAACCCACTGAAAGATGATCTGTAAAATAAATTAAGAATTCTTTTTGCCTTGAAATATATATACAGTCTTTGTAATATAAGTGCAAAAAGTAAATGGAAAATTTGTTCATAATTTTTCTTAAATTGTATTTGGTTTTAAAAAAAGGCAATACTGGAAATTATATTCACTGGCTTTTCATTTGATTTTTTTTTGACTCTTGAGAAATATATGTTTAGAGAGCATTCAGGTAGGTAGCCAATATGCACTTGAGTCTCTATCCTGCGTCTTAGGCAGTATTTCCTGGACAGCCACCCTAATTAACAAGCTACCATACAGATCACCTTTTTTTCTAAACCGTAGAACTTCCTATAATATAGTTTGATGCCTAAACTCTGCAGAATTGAACATATAAACAGGTCACAACATTTCTTATAGTTTACGTAGCTCCTTTCCCAGTATATCGGGATTTAAATTACCCTTCAGAAACATCTAATTTTCCTTTAATTATACACGGCTTCATTTCCTAAATCACCTCAAATCATTCTGTGGGATTAGGTATTTACTTTACAGCATGTATGTCTAAGGGGAACATGCAAAACACATGATATCTCTCTCTCCCTTACCAGTTTCTCCTGCCTGCCTGCATCTTGCTGTTCCCCCAAGCACATTTTTCCACTGAGCTGTCTCACATCTTTTCTTCTGTCTTCACCTCCTGAAGTCTCCAACGAGTGAGTGACCTAAGAAAACCCATATTTGTTTACCCCTTTCTCTGGCCTTGTTCCTATGATTCTGATGATTTCTAGTGACATTCACAGGTTATTTGGACTACTGCTACAACACGTGTAAGTCTTGCTTCACATTTGGAATCTCTATTTTTCAAGCCAAAGAATTCTCCAGTCTTCTAAGATTATGTGAAATATGAGATTTTTAAAATGCAATCCCGCCTCGCAAAGAGAGGAATATCTGAGGTTAAATGGGGTGGGAAATGATGGTTCAACAACTGTTGATCAAGCAATTATCGGTTCAGTAGTTAACTAATTCTTTCCTACACTTCTACTTATTCGGAACAGAGGGGAAGGTTCATTCAGGTTTATTATGAAGCACAAGTTCTGGTTGTCAATCAGGCTAACTTCTAGGGAAAACTTTGATAATAGACTCAACTCGCACCAAGTTTAAGCGCCTACATCCTACAGATTGATTAAAATGCCTCCTCACAATTGCTGTCTGATCTCTCAGGTTGGTCATGCTGGAACACAAAGGTCCTTACATGGCTAAGGAACATATAGTCTCTTTTACCAGGATTTTGGGAACTAAATGCCTAAAACCAGAATTCTGGCACATGACTTCAGCTATGTAATTAAGGTATGTAATTTTGGACCTGAGTCACTTTAAATCAACAACAAAAACCTCTGCAGAAAATCCTGCCTGTTCATGCTGGGCCACTGTGAAGTTAGGAATTCAAATCCGTTGACCAAAGAGTGAATGAACAAGGGGGACCTTGAAGCTGACATGGGCATTGACAGTGGGGGCCAGAAACCTAAAGTGCAATGCTGTACCTGCTTTAGGGGTATGCAGTTCTGTGCAGATAAACAGCACAAACCAGTGTAAAATGGAGGGTTGAAATAATTCTCACACTTGCAGCCGTTAAGGATTAATTATGATGGACCTCAGATCTCCTTCAAGAAAAGTTTATCTTTCTTTGGCATTATGAAACTTGTGTTTGCAAACTCCTTATCATTACAGGAATACCAGTAATACATCGTGAAAACAAGTACCCAGAATAGAAAGACAGTCCAATTAATTAGTGTTAGCTAGAGCCCTGAGATGAAAAGAGCACTGCCTCTTCTTTCCTTCTCTCCCAAAGCACACAGAATTATGTTTTATTTGGCTAATTAGCAGAATCTAGATCATGTATTAATTCATATAGTGAATGTCTTTTCTTTTGTATCAATTAAGTTTATACAAGAGGGAAGGGTTTAAGATTTCGACTTTCAGTTGTTAATAAAATGGAAACAATCAGTGTCTATTTAAAAAGTTCCCTCTACTAACTATAATAGAATCTATGCAAAAATTTCAGTTGAATTTTGTATTGCATCTATGCAAAATGTATGAGAACTTTATACAGTCTAGTCTCCTGAAAGTTACCTTGTCATCAAGCTACACAATGTAATTTCCTTTACAGTCTACATTGCTTCAAATTGGCAGTGATTTATAGTTTATAGTTTTATAGTTTTATAGTTTTATATAGTTTGGGATTTCACAGAGTTACAAGGTTTAATACATTTTCTTGAGAATGATTACATTTTTCAGATTTATATTAATAAGCTAATAAGAAAACAAATGAATGTATTCATATGTAAAACCTAACATGTTATTAATATATATATTTAGATTAATATATTGATATTGATGAATGGATGTTGATAAAATAGGTATTTAGATGGATGTTGATGGAAAAACATTTGTTGCACCAGATCAAAGTCAGAAATATATAACATTAATTCTAACAACTCCTAAAAGCATTTGAAAGAATGTATTAAAAACAAATTTTTTAACCAGAGCAGATCAGGAAAATTGGCCCAAAGAGAAGAAAGGGTGCCCTTGTGGGGTATATTTGCATTGCAACATCAATTAATACTTATTAGCTTCTGTGAATAAGCTGCAATTAGAGGCCTGACATTTAACAGAGAAGGTGTGATATAATCCTTTGTTTGAAATTCAGGACATTAAATCCGTTTAGTTTTAAACTAGACCCGTGCAGCATTTATTGTTTCTGTGAAGAATACAGTCTCTCTCTTCCCATCTTTTTTTGGTGTTTGTTTTTGCTTTTTTTGTTAGTGGCCCTATTCAAAGGAGCTATTTAATGTTGCACTGTGTTCTTCTTAGCTGCAAGAACAGAACCATTAGCCAAGTCTGAAGTCGATTTTGATGCTAGCCCTCAAAATGCTCAAATCCATGTCATCTTGAATAAATCAGGAGTGTTTTGCAACACTGCTGTTAGTGACTCAGTCTGCCTTTGTTATTCTAATGGATCCCTATTGAATGGGGTCCCTGGAAATATCAAAATACACCAAATTGCCTCAGACACTTGTCAACATACCTTGAGTACAAAAAAGGGCACACTTTATAAAACGTCAGTTCTAACGGAATGAGTTTTGGTCTCTGATCTACAAACGTCTGGGGCTCCATGGACTCTTTCTGAGGTACGGTTGTGGTTTAACCCCAGTAGACAGCTCAGCCTGACACAGCCACTTGCTCACTCCCCCCCGGTGGGGTTGGGAGCAAATTGGAAGGGTAAAAGTAAGAAAACTCATGGACTGAGATAAAAACAGTTTAATAGGTAAAGCAGAAGCTGTGCATGCAAGCAAAGCAAAACAAGGAATTAATTCACTGCTTCCCGTTGGCAGGCAGGTGTTCAACCATCTCCAGGAAAGCAGGGCTCCAACACATGTAACGGCTGCTTGGGAAGACAAATGCCATCATTCCCAATGTCCCCCCTTCCTCCTTCCACCAGCTTTTACTGCTGAGCATGACATCCTTTGGTCAGTTGGGGTCAGCTGTCCTTGCTGTGTCCCCTCCCAACTTCTTGTGCATCCCCGGCCAACTCACTGGCGCGGCAGTGTGAGAAACAGAAAAGGCCTTGACATTGTGCAAGCACTGTTCAGCAATAACTAAAATATCCCTGTGTTATCAACACTGTTTTAGTCACAAATCCAAAATGTAGCACCAAAGAAGCTACTACGAAAAGAATTAATTCTATACCAGCCAAAAGCAGTACAGATAAATGTTAAAGTAGTAAAGAAAAGAAAACTTATTGCAAATTCACTATACAGAGACCTACAGCTTTACAGGAAATATTTTAAGTGTTTTCAAATCAGAGAAGGTTGAAATGCAGTGATCTAGGAGATCAAGAAGCCTCTGCCATTGCTCATTCAATTTAATCATATCTGATTAAACTGCAAATGTCCATGTTTTCAGCATATAAAGTAATTTATTATAATTATGTTACTTTCTTACTATTTTCAGTTAAATCCTCAGTACTGTTTTCCATGGGATGAAGGTTAGAATACATAAAATCTAGGAATAACTTCTCAATGAGATCATTAAGAATTCTTTCCAATGGCTAAAACTTTTGACACGAGAACTGCAAGATTTGAAAGAACTTCTACGTACAAAATCAAGAAGTTCATCAGGATCAGTGACATGGATTTGAAGTCTTCAATGTATTTAGCAGAGTTAGGGTACAGAAATCTATTTAATTTTAGTGACTTAACTTGGAGATCAGAGGCATTGAAAAGTTCTTGGATCAAAGACTAGGTTCAACCTTTTAAAGTTTATCACCTTGAAACTTCAGCTTCAATTACAAGTTACATTTGGCATGCTTTCAAATATCCCAAAAACTTTTCCAGTGTTATCAGGTAAGTGTATATGTGGTCGCCCTCCTACCCCCCAGAACATGAATTATGGGTTTATTGCTAGGCTTTTTCTTTTCTGTTTTTTTTTTTTTTAATAATTTTTTTTTCCTTCTTTTTTTTTTTTTTTGATTAAAGGACAGATAACCAAAAAATTTAAGGGAAAGCACATTAGGATCATGGTCACATCATCATTCCCTTCTGTTTTGCAGTTTTCTGGAACCACAGGCATTTTTTCTCCCCACACAGAAAAAGCGACTCTTTCCTAATTCAAAATTTCCTTTCAGTTCTAGAATTGGTTAATCCTGCTCTCAAACCTCTGTAAGTTAGACAAGCTATCTCTCCTAGTGGTAACAATATAACCATGGTAGCAAAAAATAATTAAAAAAAAATCTTTCTTCCTGGAAAGTTTTGAAGTGAATGATACACTCTGAAAACAAAAGGATATTCGGCACTGTATCTTTTGAGAAGAACATCTTTAGAATGAATTAACCCTGATTTAAAAATTCCTACTGATGATGTATTTATATATATTATATATTTTTATATATATACACCAAGTATCTTTTTTTTTTTTAAATATTCTTATTCCTTAAGAAATAGAGGAAGGGAGGGAGGAAAGGAGAGAGGAAGGAAGCAAGCAAGCAAGCAAGGAGAGGAAGGGAGGGAGAAGGTCAATGTTGCACAGAGAAGGCTACGGTTCTTCCTCTTCAAACCTCTCACGAGGCTCAGCATAGTTAGACCCTCTGAGGTGAACTTTAGACAAACAAGTGTGTTCTTCTGGTTTTGATGGGGTTGAGATGCGAAGCGCATTCTGAGCACTTTTAAGGCTGAATGATTGCTTTCCAGAGCTTTGACAAATTTCTATCACTTTAAGTGCTGAAGCATTTTTCTGCACTTCAGTCAGCCCGAGGCTCACGGTCTCACATGGTGTGCGTGACAGAGAAGGGAGTGAAATCAGACCATACGGCACCCAGGCTTGGGCTCTACTCAGCTCCCTTTCTTTCCAAGCTCAACTTGAAAGACAGAGTAAAATTAGAGAGTCTTTGCATGTTGTCCCAAGTGAGTGACAAGAAACTGCTGTGCGCTGGACTATGTGTAAACGGATGTGCAGGTGAGGATTACGGAAAACACCTTGTTTAAATGGTTGTTTTCTCAGTTTAGACCTACCTTTAAAGGTTACCATTTAAATAGTATTATTTGTTGTTGTTGTTGTTTGCTTTGTGAGGGAAGTTTAGCAACATGTGTTTAATTAGATCCTTTCTAGGACCACCAACTAGTTTCAAAATTCAACAGCTGAAGATATTTCCGTTCGTTTACATTACCCTGCTCTTACTCATCAGAGTTCTTTGATCATCTGAGTCATGGCATCATTCCAGTTATTAGGTACACATATATGTGAAAATTTTCTTACTTTCATATTTACTCTTTGTGAGACATTATGTGCTCTACTATTCAAAACAAAAATGAAATACTGCATGTATTCCTGGTAACTGTAACAATCCTTTCTAGATTTTCACGAAGATTTTCCTTTCCATGTTATAAAGTTCCTCCTCCCATTTATACGATGAATACCAAAACTTCACAAAATACAGAAAGTTTGAGTTAGACACCAACTCTAGTGCATGATTTATGTAAACTATCGAAGCGTATTCTGTACATTCAGAACTACATATGCATTAACACTAACAAAGAGATATAGACCACAGAGTACCTACAGTTTTGTTAAAAAATTATTTTCCCCCTTCAGCCTAAAAATTCAATAATTAGTTAAAAACCTACCAAGGGACATGGGGGTGAGTGAAAATTGTGAGGCTATAACAGACGTGAGGATAAAACAGTCTCATACTTTTCAGAGAGTAGGAGTTTCTCATTCTTTGGAAATTTCCCACTTTTCCTAGGGTTGGCTCTTTTATTTCTGGTTAACAATCATGACAGTTTATTGATGAAAAATAGATGGGAAGTAAATCTAATGTCACTTTCACCATGTCCCTCAGGGATTCTAATACCATATCCACATGGGATGTTCTTGGAGTACAACAAGAAAAAGATGCTGTCTGACAGCAGCACGTTATGGCTTTTTCTTTCTGTAAGCTTTAGTTGTTATTGTTAAAATATGAACCTTGTTGCATTCTGAAATCAACATGCAGCTATTTTTTTGTCTTTATGTCTTTGGTAGTCAGATTAAAATGTTCTCTACTGTGGTATCTGACTAGAAAAAAGCACCTTTCCTCTCATAACTGCCTGGACAAGATGAGAATACAGATTGAATAACACTCCTGTGATGACCAGACAATAGTCACATTAAAAAAGCAAATACAATAAGCTTCTATATAATGTAAGAGCACAAAGATGAGAGAAAAAAAAAAAAAGCATTATGTAAATCTATTCCTTTTTACAAACCGCCTCCATGTGATTCCTAACTCACATTTTGAGAAGCACAAGGTAGCAGGGAAAGCCATGCAGCACACAACTCAGGTGGCTATTTTCTACTTAATGGAATATTGTGGGTTTAAAGGTTCAGATGAAATGTGAAACCTGTTGTGTTCAAGCTCACTGAGGAAAGGCTGAAAAAAAGAGGAAACAAACAGAAAGCAAAAATGCAAATGAATACAGAGAAGAGTAGGTAAAATGAAAATTGAATATAGAAAATTGGTGCTAAGCAGCAGGGGAAAAAAAAAAGGAAGAGGGAAAAGCATAACAGAAGCTCATGTTCACAGGCTCTAATTAAATGTGACAAGTGTAACACAGTCCAGAATTAAAACACACTCCAGAATTAATTCCTGTGGCTTTATCTAGATTAGTAAACTAAACAGTGCCATGGCAAACACTTGAATACTGGCATGTGAGCATTTATACTACCATATCAACAGGAGAGTCTCTTCAGTAGTTTTGCATTTGGCCAGAGCAGACTGAAGTTGAGATAAGCAGAAGTTGGGGATTGTTTCTGCCAGCCCTGCAGAAGGTTTCTGGTTTCTGGAGAGGAGAGAGAACAGAGATCTTATCTACATGGGTACAAATCCTGTTTTGCTACTTGCACTCAAGGAAAAACCATGGCCCCTGGACAATGTTGTTTAGTAGAACAGAGATATTCAATGTGAAGGGCAAGAAGGAGGAGCCGGGGAACTACAGGCCGGTCAGCCCCACCTCCGTCCCTGGAAAGATGATGGAACAGCTCGTTCTGGGCGTCATCTCAAGGCATGTGGAGGAAAGGAGAGCTATCAGAAGTACTCAACACAGATTCACCAAGGGGAAATCATGTCTGACTAATCTGATAGCCTTCTATGATGGCATGACTGGATGGATAGATGAGGGGAGGGCAGTAGATGTGGTCTACCTTGACTTAAGCAAGGCGTTTGACACAGTCTCCCACAGCATCCTCATGAGGAAGTTTAGGAAGAGTGGGCTTGATGAATGGACAGAAAGGTGGACAGACAACTGGTTGAAAGACAGAGCTCAGAGGGTCATGATTAGGGGCACAGAGTCTAGTTGGAGGTCAGTGACGAGTGGTGTTCCCCAGGGGTCAGTACTGGGTCCAGTCCTCTTCAATATATTCATCAATGATCTGGATGAGGGGATAGAGTGCACCCTCAGCAAGTTTGCTGATGACACAAAGCTGGGGGGGGGGTGGCTGACACACCAGAAGGCTGTGCCGCCATACAGAGAGACCTGGACAGGCTGGAGATCTGGGCAAAGAGGAACCTTATGAAATTCAATAAGGGTAAGTGTTGGGTGCTGCACCTGGGGAGGAATAACCCCATGCACCAGTACAGGTTGGGGGCTGACCTGCTGGAGAGCAGCTCTGCAGAGAGAGACCTGGGAGTCCTGGTGGACAACAGGATGACCATGAGCAATGTGCCCTTGTGGCCAAGAAGGCCAATGGCATCGTGGGGTGCATCAAGAAGAGTGTGGCCAGCAGGTCGAGGAAGGTCATCCTCCCCTTTACTCTGCCTTGGTGAGGCCGCACCTGGAGTACTGTGTCCAGTTCTGGGCTCCCCGGTGCAAGAGGGACAGGGAACTGCTGGAGAGGGTGCAGCAGAGAGCTACCAAGATGATTAGGGGACTGGAACACCTCTCTTATGAAGAAAGGCTGAGGGATTTGGGCCTCTTCAGTCTGCAAAAAAGATGACTGAGGGGGGATCTTATCAACACTTATAAATAATTAAAGGATGGGTGTCAGGAGGATGGGGCCAGGCTCTTTTCAGCGGTGCCCGGCAACAGGACAAGAGGTAATGGGCACAAACTTGGGCATAGGAGGTTTCACCTGAACATGAGAAGGAACTTCTTTACTCTGAAGGTGACAGAGCACTGGAGCAGGCTGCCCAGAGAGGTGGTGGAGTCTCCAACTCTGGAGACATTCAAAACCCGCCTGGAAGCGTTCCTGTGCAACCTGCTCTAGGTGACCTTGCTGTGGCAGGGGGGTTGGACTATATGATCTCCAGAGGTCCGTTCCAACCCTACGATTCTGTGATTCTGTAACGTACTTTAAGAACCTGAATTACTCAACCCCCTGCCCCCCTGGCCCCTAAAACAACAACTGGCTTTCTATGACTGTAAGAAATCTCAGTGAAACAAAGGAAAAGCTTGCATTTCACTTTCCTTTGGTAATATACACTTATTTTTTGTAGATAGGTATTAATATCTTCTGTGGAGATTATTCAGGCATTGAAGACAGCATAGTTCATTCATATTACAGAATCTGATTTTGCCAAATTTTGATTGATTATGATAGGTAAGCCTGAGTTATTATTTATTTCTGCACACCATCTGTGAAGTAATACAGTCTATTACTATCTATTATCAGTATTTTCATGATGTGTATTACAGTTGTCAGCATTATTGATGCCAATATTACTAATGGCTATTCTGACCTTCTGATTTTAGTACAAGTAATATTTGCATAGTGTAAATTAGTAAAAAGCACTGCCTGCATCACAGTTCTCTCATAACTGTAAGGAAAACTTACAGATGTACACTGAACATGCAATGTTTCGAAATTCATAGCACAAAATGCAGCCCCTGATCTTGCTGCCGAACTGTAGTGAGAAAGACAAATGATATGGTTGATGTCAAATGCCCGTATACTTATGATTTCTAACAGGAGCTACTCTGGAATTTTCAAAGTGCCTGTGTGATTTTAATATTCCATGCTTGTTAATTTCAATGTTAATCCAAATCTATTAGGCTACTCTGAAAATCTTACCCACAAAATACTGCAGAACACTTGTAAAACATATGTAAAATTGGGATTTCTTTGTCCCGTTCGGCATTCACCTTTGTCAAACTGTAATGATATTTTAACTTTTCTCATTATCCATTAAATGGAGAGTTCTTTAGAAGCAAGGAACACATGAAGATTTTTTTAACTCTCTCGTTGTCTTACTGTTAAAACAGTTTGCTCTTCAGGGTAAACATTGCAACACCGACAAGATTAAAAAAATCCAGCTTTCTACAGTACTGAGACATTCCACTAGTTAACTTCAACGACAAATACAAGCCGCAGATAGACCAGCACAACTCCTATTTGAAAGTCAGATGAAAGAAGGTGTAGGAGTCTTGACTCTTAATAGGAACTGTACTAGGCCCAGCATAGTGTGGCATGAGAGAGAGGTCCCAATGCATCGCCTGAGGAAGGAGAGGCTATAGAGAAACTACGGCTTTTTCAGACCGGAGAGCCCCTGTTGAGTTTATCCCTCACATTCTTATTTTAGCCAAATAATAATTTTAATGATGAAAAGTATAATGCTATTTTTATGCTGTTATGGTAACCTTGTGAAAAAGAAAAAATCAGGAACATAACCAAAATCCTACCATAGTTATTTGTATATGACAGTATTTTCAGGTGGATAATAGAAACTTGTAAAATTCAAATCATCTAAGATAAAGCAATTAATTCTGATAGAGAAGGTAATTGTTATGACAAATAAAGATGGGCAGCAAATTATTTCTATTAAAAGATTAAAATAACAAATATATTAGTCTTACATTTTAATTATTTGTCAAACTATAAACATAGATTAACATTAAAAAGCATGAAGCCATAACATGTTAGAAAGATAAGATTATGTACATCAGACTGAATGGCCAGTGTTCGTTAGGATATTCTTAGCAATAGGAAACTTGTGTAAATTTCCCTGCTGTAATTTCTATGCCATTTCCTAAATTTGTAGATAGGTAATCATATAAATAGCTTTGAAAAGACGCTAAACAGGACCAGAATATATAAAATATGTGAAAATTAGAAAATATTACTCATTCAAATGAGAAGTTCTTTAAATTGCATACTTAACTTTTGTCCACATAATAGATCCCCAGTTTCCCGAACAAATACAATTCCTAAAAAAAATAATTTTACACATGTACTTGTAAAATATATTCATACTTTACCAAAAGGGAAACAAATATTTATTTTCAAACTCAAGAAAAGTGAGAGTGAGTTACTGACTGAGTGAATGCATAGAGGAGTGAGCAATCTACGAATCAAATTAATATGCTATAAAATATTTAAGGAGAGAAAACCGTACCAAACTATGTTGCTGTAAAGCTGGCACATTTACAGCATTATCACTGAAGATTGTTATTGCATTTTTTACTGAGTCAATAAATCAGGTTCAATACTGCAGTATCGATATTTCAATTTACTTCCATGTGTAAAGCTATTTTGTTATCCTATTACCAGGAAATATTTGAAAGTTAACGAAAGCAAGCTACGTAGTTCTACATTCTACAGTCCAGTAGCTTACAATGACAACAGATGGGTAAAAACAAGCAAAGTCTGAAAAGACGTTTTTATAAATCCTGCTAATTTCAGTATGAATCATTCAAATGCTGGTAAATCCAACATCTGTGCATTTCTACAATGTAACTAAGACAACATAAATGTTATGAAGTGCATTTTTTCTATATTTCAAAATAAGATTGCTCACTAATGGCCAGTGATTTCAAGTCCAACCATGTCACTCTTTTAGAGGCAAAACTTCCCTAGGAGTAGTAGGGGAGCTCTCAAAAATTGCTGTGAGGTACAGAGACCTTAGGTGGTTGTTAATAAGAAATCCATGTTGGAAGTAATAACTAAAAGAAGTCTTGAGTATATAGCAGAATATAAGGTAATAAACACCGAGGAAGAGCTCATGAATATGTGAGAATGAGGTGTGCAGATCCTTATGGGCTGTAGGTCACCCATTTGGCTAGCAAACATTGAAGGAAGAGCTTGTAAGGAAGAGAAACAGTTGCATGTTTCTAGGTGTGCTGCCAGCAACACCTCTGATAAAATAACTAGGAACAATTAAAACCGGTGGGAGGGGTGTCACATATTAGTCCAGCTCTCAAAGGCATGAAATTATGAGATGGCCACTGAGCGACAGCGGTGCTTTAGATAAAGAAGATAAAGAGAAGAGATATGTGATTTTAAGGTCTTCATGCCTATTCTGTGATTATTCTGAGCTTTCAAAAAAGACTCTGAAGCCCAAATATTCTTCAGTGTCTTCATAAGTGAAAATAGGCTTTGGCCCAAAGTATTTTTTGACTGGTGCAGGAGTTGAACCAGGTAGGCTCCAGAGATACCTTGCAACTAAGTCTTCCTGTGATATGATGATTCCATGTTTTTTTATAACCTGACTCCTGGAATGGCAGTGCTGTCCTGCTTTCATAGGTGTGAAATTCTGCAGCCAAATATTGAGCAAAACAGAGTGCAATTATTTTAATTTTCTCTTTTAGGCTATTTGTCTTAATAATTAAGAAGTCCAAAGGGAAAAAACAAATGCTGGAGGCAAGAGAGGGGTACAAACACAAGGCCAGTAACAGTGATGAGGCAGCTTATATTGCACTAAGTACATGGTCAATCCTGTTTTTATTATGTGAAGGTTCTGGCCAGCTGCCAGCAGGCATGATGTCCATTTGCAGGCACCAAGGTCACTGAATCAGGGGGTTTCGTTAGCCTATTTTCACTCCTTTTAGATGAAAAAGGAATTAAAACCTCTTTGTTTAAAAATAATGAAATAGCAGACTGTACTTTCTGAGGTACTGGGAAAGACTGGAACAGAAATATGCCAGGATTTGTCTGGAGCGATGCAGAGAGTGGAGTTTTGTGGGATTTGTGGGAATGTATGTCTGCGAATAACAGAACATGAAGGATAACAGAAAGAGACAAAAAGATACAAAACTCCAAGGAAAAATAAGAAACATGACTGACAGCGGTCCAAAAGGCAGAAGACAAAGACTGATATGTGTGGCCTTGAGAAAGACTGGAAATCAAGTGGAAAAAATGGGGTGTGCTCCTTGTGTGCTCAGGACAGCAGAACTGTGCCTGCGCTGCAATGCCGTCGTGAGAACTGAAACGCCTTTGCAATTCCACCTCTTTGCTGTCGTCAACTGCACTTTCCAACATGCTCTCAACAAAGCTAGGTTCTCATTATAGTCATAGAATTGAATTCATAACTCATGCAAAATACTTTTTAAAAGGGAAACATTGCATGATAGGGCTTACAGGATTACTTACGCTTGTCAAACCCTCATTCATTTCACAACCTATCTCTGAGTTAGAAGTCAGGTGGATTCAGTTACTTCAGTATAAGAACCATTGGGAAATGTTGCCAGGTTTTTAAGACGGGTGCCCTAAACTGCGGAAAAAGCTGTGAATGTCTACTTTTATCCTTGTTTGTTTTCTAACATCCTTTTTTTTTTATTAGCAATTTTTAAACAGAAAAATGGTAAACACAGCAATATTCTTTGTGCAGAGATTTCCCTCTATTTCCTAGCAAAGGTATTCACTTCTGCAACAGGGTATCATGTTAAAATATATGTTTCTCCTAAGCCTGAATTTATTAAATTAACTAATTAATATTCATTAATATGATCCATTATTCATCTTCAAACATACAAACATTCCATAATTTATTGTCTACTTAAAGACCTACAGTGGTTCCTCTTAACAATCTAGATTTGTATCGCTGATCTGTGCTGTATATTTCAGTAAATAAAAATAATATGAGACAGGAAAATAATGAATAAAATCTTTTCTTGTTTCTTTGGTCATTTATTGTTATTGTCTTTTATAGGTATTGAAAACATGTTAAGGTTCTTTAACCTGAAATATTATAATCTTCTATTTCAATGAAAAAAAGATAAAAAAAATCTGATGGCATGAATATAAAGGAAGAAGTTATATAATATTTTATGTAACTATACCTATGCATAGCATAGATCCTTCTCTTTCTGAATTCTTATGTTCTTTTTTTCTTTTTTTAAGCTTTCAACACTGAAGGACATGCACCATGTCCCCTTGTGGTTTTGTGGAGTACGTAACTTACTAGGATTTGACCCTGGTGATCAAAACAAGCCTTTAGGTATTTTTCCATTATAAATATTAAATCAGTGTATTCACACATCATTATTTTTTTCTTCATGTCTCCGTGATGGCAGAGAAGGAGGCAACACAAAATCACTTTCTCATTCTTTTGTCACTAATCTGATTAATATAAACCCTCTTTCTTCATCAATCCTGTGCATTACTGTGGTGCAGGAAGGTTTGGACTTCAAGGTAAGTATTTACATTATCTTTTTCAAAAGGAAGGGGACAGTATCAACAGCATCTCTAAATACAGAGCTTTGAAGTATTCCCTGCAGACCCTGAAAATGTAGCGCATAGTCTCAGGCTTCATGGCAAAATAAATGTTGGCTGGAATCCAAGTTTAACTAACTTAGGCACCTTACTTGGCAACTACATTGGCAGCCATTTAATCTCATTTTTGCCATCTAGAAGTTAGATTGTACTATCATCTGGAGTTCTCATGCTTCCAGTGGAGAGAAACGGATAACCGTGAGAAGGCTAATTATTTTCCATATCTTACATGTACTGGATGTATATGTATTGGATTAATTTGATTACCTAGCACTACATGTAGTTGTGGCTTTTCATAGTTAGAAATTATTTTAATCTCTAAAGCACAGATCTTTTTTTCTCCTACACAGCACCTCAAGTAGCCTCTGACTCTTGTTCTTACAGTGGCATCTGGAAACAAGACAAAATACTAGACACTGTACAGTCATATAGCAAGAGGTGATACTGACAGAGCTTGCATTTCAAACAGACACCACCAACAAAAAATGCAGAAAGGGATACAACATCCTCTGTTGGTTGCGTTGGTGGGGAATAAAATTCAGAGAAGGACAACAAGGAAGATAAAAATATATGGTACAGATTCTATACAAGGGATGACTAAATAGCAAAGGTGAGGCTGACAGGTTGGTAGTTCCCAGGGTCCTCTTTTCTACCCTTTTTAAAAATGGGTGCAATGTTTCCCTTTTTTCCAATCACCAGGGGGGACCTGACTGCTGTAACTTTTCAAATATCATGGAGAGTGGCTTGGTAACTTCATGAGCTAATTCCCTCAGGACTTTGGGATGCATCTGACCAGGTTCCACAGACTTCCGTATCTTCAGGTTCCTCAGGTGGTCATGAACCTGATCTTCTCTTACAGTGGGAGGGCCTTTGCTCCCCCAGTCCCTGCCTTGCGGTCCATCCACTTGAGAGGTGTGGGGAGAGAGTTTGCCAGTGAAGACTGAGGCGAAAGTTGTTGAGTACCTCAGCCTTTTCCTTGCCTGTTGTTACCAGTTTGCCAGCCTTGCTCATCCTGAAGGGTTCGCTTTCTTTGACCTTCCTTTTCTGGCTGACGTACCTGTAGAAGTCCTTCTTATTCTTTGCATCCCTTGCCAAATTCAGCTCCAGCTGCACCTTGGCTTTTCCGACCCCATCCCTACACAACCAGAATTTCATGGAAGAAAAATCACTGAAGGGCTAGTAAATGCAAAGACTACAAACAAGGCTTAGAAAATTATGGAAATCTGTTTTGCAAATTTTTTAGGCTGGGAGAGTGTTTTGGGGAAACATACTTCGTTCTCACACTCTTCTCTCGCTATCTCAGAAAGGCCACCTTCAGACACAGATTCCTCTGGTCAAACACGCTCTGAGTATTCATATGTTCTTCCTCCCTAACCTGTGTGCCTGCTGCAGCGCAGCCATCTTTTCTCTCTCTGGCAGAGGGAGCACTGGCAATATTTATCTTGGGAAAGGAAAAGAAGCACAAAGGGATTTTCAATTCCACACAACCTCAAATTAAAAAGTTAATATCAGCTATTCACAATGATGAAATGGTTTCCCAGCCTGAAAATCAAATCTAAACCAACTTGGGCGTGAATTACAAGATCAGTCATTTTGATCCAAATATGAAAGAGAAGCCAGCCTGGAAAAAACAAGTGTACAATGTGCCTGCTTGGCCTGAAACAGTCACGCTCTCTGTGAGTGAGATGTCAGCTTGCATTTTTTTTTCTTCTCTGTGAGGAGAGTAATTTTCTACTTGCGGATAGTGACTCTTTCAGGACACTATCCCACCAGGTGCACCTGGGGAAGGAAACCGTATGCACATGACATTAACTATTAGGTAATTCCTGGTCCTGGAGCTGTAAGTGGATGTTTTCCAGGAATAAGCTTATCTCATATTTTGGTAGGAAGCCCAAACAGCAAGGAACTGCTGTCGTGTGTGCTTCGTGTCAAGACTGCTTTGTGCAGAGGAAGTGAAATCTGTCACAATCCATGCTTATACTGTCTGTAGGGTGCAAACTCTGGAGAACATTATCCTTCCTTCTGGGTACAGGTTTCCTGGCTGAGACCTACTGGCATCACTCCAGACTGCAACCTAAGAACAAAGTAGTGTATATCCACTGAGGGGAACTGGTGACAAGGTAGCACACCAAGCTTCTTTATCCTTTGAGGTGTTGCTATTAGTAATTGTACAATAACAATTGCTTTAAAAAATATAATACAATAGAACAATCATATTTACAATGCTTTATAGCAAAATTACTTTGAAATAAAACAAATGAAATTAAAAATGGGTTAGAAAACAAAAAGTAATATTAACCTAATGTAATGATATTATGAAATACAATGTTATGTATACAGCATTTATAGCAGTTATAAAATACAGAATCACAGAAGAATCACAGAATCTTCATGGTTGGAAAGAACCCTTAAGATCATCGAGTCCAACCAAACAACCTACAATCTCTGCCACTAGAGCATGCCCTGAAGTGCCACATCTAGACATTGATGCCACATCTAGACGTTAATATACTATCTATATATATACTATAGTATATAGTATATAGTGTGTGTATATATATATATAGAGAGAGAGTATATAGTATATAGTATATATACTATAGTATATAGTTAATATACTATATGTTACTACATAATATCAGTATAGTTTTGAATAAAATCAGGACAAAGCATGCCAATCTGGCTAAAACAAAATTAAAAAAAAACCCAAAAAACAAGCACAAAAAAAATCCACACAGGTAAAAGATTGTAAAAGGCAATGAAGTATAGTGAGGTCATTCATAGTAAACATTTTTGGTAATACACTACTTTCTGTAAATCAATCTTTACAGCAGGCAGTGATTGTGAAATTAATATTGTGCACACTCCTTACCAGTTTGTGGATTTAATATTGTTAACTGAAGCCAAACCAATTAGTATACACTGTCTTTCAGATATGACTAGATTAGATACAGTTTCATGGTACCCAAATGCATAGGAAGTATAAGCTGCATACCTAAAAGTATTTTGCTTGGCTTTGTGAGGAGTAATGAGGAGATGAATAGTGTCTTCTGTATTGTTTAGTGATACCTTTGATTTGCACTCTGAAAATAGACTCTTCATGAATGTTTTTCTTGGTTTTGGTTGTTTTTTGTTTGGTTTTTTTTTTTTTTTTGTGATAGGATTGTTCCTTTTCAATATACATTGGGTTAATGAACCAGCAGAACTTGCACACACACAGAGTCTGAAAGTGGCTCTAGGCAATTCTCTTTTGTGTTTTATCCTTTTTCATTTTTTTTGTTCTGTTTTATATTTTTTAAAGACTGAGCAATGTTATAGACTAATAGCTTATGGCAGTCAGCTAATGAGTTGAAACTTCACTGAGACAGAAGGCACACACAATGGAAATGTGTGAAAAATTGAAATTACAAGGTTGTTAAGGTAACTCTATCTTGGTTATGTATTTAGGAAGCTTATCATGATGCAGTGAAATGAAAACTTAATAAACATACCTAGTCATTATGAAGAAAGAAAAAAGACATCTTATTTATTAACTGCAAGATGCACGGATTTGCCGTTGCTGTATTGTAATGGAAATGAAGAAAGTGACAAACAGTACCCAACTGCCCCATATGACTACCCAATGCCAATACAGAACATTAAAAAGTAATTTTAAGAAGTTGTCTTTTCACATTAACTTTGTAAAACCAGCTGACTTTGTGACTTTGTAAATGAGAATTTAAATGAAAATCTTCTGTCCATTGAGAGCACGGGAAGCATGCTAACAGGGCTTTGCAGTTACTGCCACATTGTGCTTTCAGTGCACTTTTTTGCTTACTTAAATACATAGGTTCATGCTTACATATACTCACAAAACCTCAGACACCAAGGAAACTGGATAAAAAGAGTGGTTCTCTATCCTATCATACCTTGGTTTATTGAAATATCATTGTCTGCGTGATCCACTAGTAGCCATGTATGCTTCTCTTTTTGCTGAAGTCATAACTTTTTGAATAACAGTGTATATTAGGGACACACCCTGGGCTGTACTGTGCTCTTAGACCTTCTCTAGTTTTCTCAAAGTCCTTGTCCCTAGAATTTCAGAAAAAACAGAGAAAGTATGTGGGTCAACCAAAAATGCTTTCAAGGTTGCAATGCTCACTGGTGGCAGTTAATGAGAAGGCTGAGGTGGAGACACCAACAGTGATAAGTTTCTGATATAATAAAATAAAGACATGCAAGAAAAGGAGATGAATACGGGTCTCCACGTGCTGCTATCAGAATTGTTAAAGAATTAAAACAAGTCATAGAATCATAGAACGGTTAGAGTTGGAAGGGACGTTAAAGATTATCTAGTTCCAACTCCCCTGCCATAGGCAGAAACACCTCCCACTAAACCAGGTTGCTCAAAGCCCCACCCAGCTTGGCCTTGAACCAGCGATGGTTCAAGCGGTGGGGCATCCACAACTGGGCAACCTATGCCAGTGTCACACCACCCTCACAAAAGAATTTCTTCCTTATATCTAAATCTACACTCTTTCAGTTTAAAAATACTACTCCTCTTCCTATCACTATACTCCCTGATAAAGAGCCCCTCCCCATCTTTCCCATAGGCCCCCTTCAGGTACTGGAAGGCTGCTATAAGGTCTCCCCAGAGCCTTCTCTTCTCCAGGCGGTACAACCCCAACTCCCTCAGCCGTTCCTCATAGCAGAGGTGCTCCAGCCCTCTGATCATCTTCATGGCCGCCTGCTGGACCTGTTCCAACAGGTCCATGTCCTTCTTGTGCTGAGGACTCCAGAGCTGCATGCAGTACTCCAGGTGGGGTCTCACCAGAGTGGAGTAGCGGGGCAGAATCACCTCCCTCAACCTGCTGGCCATGCTTCTTTTCCTGCAGCCCCAGATGTGGTTGGCTTCCTGGGCTGCAAGTGCTGGCTTGAGTTTCTCATCAACCAACACACCCAAGTCCTCCTCCTCAGCATTGCTCTCAATCCGTTCTCCACCCAGCCTGTATTTGTGCTTAGGATTGCCCTCACACACATGCAGGACCTTGCACTTAGCCTGGTTGAACTTCATGAGGTTTGTACAGGTCCACCTCTCAAGACTATCAAGGTCCCTCTCGATGGCATCCCTTCCCTCCAGCGTGTTGACCACACCACACAGCTTGGTGTCGTCGGCAAATTTGCTGAGGGTGCACTCAATACCACTGTCCATGTTGCCAACAAAGATGTTAAAACAGCACTGGTCCCAGTACCGACCCCTGAGGAACGCCACTCGTCACCGCTCACCACCTGGACATTGACCCTTGATACGAGTCCCTGGTAAGCAGCACAACTCCCTAGAAAGTGCATCAGGTCAGCAAATGGGTGCCTCTGTACCTCTCAGAAGAGAGTTGCCTACTACTATTACCCATTGCGTTTTCTTAGTTCCTCTGGTGGTTATATTGGGAGCAGATCAGGTTGTCTCACTCTGCTCCGGCGCCTGTCCTGCAAAGTTGGGAAGCAGTTCTGCAAGGGCACCGCAGGCTTTGGGGGAAGTCTCTTCCTCATGCTGGTCCTTGCTGTCACGAGCTTCCATTCTTCTATGTTACTGAGCCCCCTCCCTTCTGCATGGGCCCATGTGGGAGTTTTTGACTGTTTGGCTGTGGGCTGTTGATCCACTGCAGACTGCGTTAGGAACCAGCTATCTAACTCATGCTCAGCCTTCCTGATGTTATGCAGCCTCCTCACCACCTCCTGCAGCTCGGACACCTGAGCACACCTTTTGCAGGCAGGTGTGCCACCTATCCTTGCCCCATGAGGAAGGCTGAGGTGCCTCCTTCAGTCTGAGCTCAAATAAGAATATTGCAAGAACCTGTTATGTTTATGCTATGCCTGCAAACATGTTATGTTTCAACCTAGAAGCAAACTTTAAAATATAGATGATACTATTGGTGCCAGGTAGGTGGTATCCCCTGAGGATGGTGGAAGTGAAAATGCCAGCTGCACCAGCTGAAGAAAGATTGGACTACTGCTCTCCTGAATTTGGCATCTGATCTGGCAGCTAAATCCAGCATATAATACTTGACAAGCATAACTGTCTTTCCCACATAGATTTCAGATGGCAATACATTTTGGAACTGGTCCAAAAATGTTGCTCATGTACTGGTAGAATGAATCTTAATTTTTGGTAGCAAGATCGGCTGCCAACTGGTAATGAAATGATATACAACACTGATCATTTTGATTATCTTTGTAGTGAAAGAACCTGTTGCATGTAGCAACCAACTCCAAAATTCACAAGCAAATACTGAGACAATTGGGAATATTTGGTTTTATCATTACATTACTGGAAGATTCTTGAGACATCTATATTGTGTAGCTGCTTCGCTCTTTTTGTGGACAATTTTTTTCCAAGGCAAAAAAAGAAAAAGGTGCTTAAATGATTGGTCCAGGTACAAGACAGAACATTTTGCATGTATCCTTTGTACATTCGTATCTATAAAAAAATAATCACAAGAATCTGAAATTTTCTTATCTTCCTGGCAAAGCCGGTAGCAACTAAAGGTTGTCCTGAGGTGAGATAATGTACCTCAAAAATAATTCAAAGATGAGTTCTGTAATTTTAGCTTTACAAAGGAGAAATGATATGATTTAATACAATATTGGCATTGTCAATTAAGAAGCTCCATATGTATTTGTTCAGTCTCCTTAGGTATAAAATAAAATTGAACCTTTTGAATGAGAAAGTGCGACTACGGTGTAGTTCCTGCCACTATCTCTATGGCTTCTCAACAAAGCAGTGAAGATTTGGGGGACTTTTTTGGTTGATTTTTTTTTTTTTTTTTTTTTAATGATATGCTTTCAGTAAGCATTGAGTGCAATTATTTGTTTAGCTACCCTACTTTTTATTGTTATTCAACACAGTCATAAAAGCAAGCTGAAATATCTATACTACTACTCACACATTCAATACAGAAAAGTTCTTTATCTTGTAATAATTGCTAATAACAATAATTGTGTCAATTTCTTTTATAGAATGATAAACTTTGACTTCATTGAAGGGAGATGTGTACTACTTCCAGAATTAATGTCATTACACCTTTTCTTAAAAATAAACTTATTTTCTTGTGATGTCACATTGGTTTATCAGAGTTCTGGTTCAGGCTCCCATTCTCATCGGTGAACTGGGCTCTTTGAATGGCCAAATGTGAAGCATCTTGGGTTAACTTGTGCATCAGTCCTCAGAGAAGGTGATGTGTTAACTGGGATCTGAACTATCATTCCCAAGAAAAATTTTGTACTGTGGATGAATTAGGGAGAACTGAAGCATCTATAAGATCAATTCAACAAAACCACATTATTGTTTTTATCAGACTGTTCCATTTCCTCTGCATTGGTTTTCAAAGGAATCTGAAAAAGTAATTCAAACACAACAGTGAAGACATAAGAATTCTGGACTAGATCTGACTCATGGCTGACATCTTCTTACAGGCAGAAAAAAGGATGACTATTCCGCCTGTATTGATATACAGATAGCCTCATATGCTAAAAATTACATACATTTCTTTAGCCCTTGAATAAGGTTTTCAAATACCTGGAGTAAGCAAAATAATATAATTGTGGAATAAAAATTTCCAACATTTTATAAATCACATTTCTTTCTGTTTGCATGTTCACACTTTCTGGAGAGTAGCAGTTTGGGCTTGAATCAAGTTCAGTCATATTTTCTAAAAAATTTACTATGTATTTTTCTTTTGAGGTGTTTGACAAATGCGTATGTCTGTGATGCACTCATTTTACGCTGCTGGTCAAATAACTTGTGTGTGTGTTTGTCAATAATTCATTCAAAGTATTGTACAAAATATTTCAAATAATAAGTTCTATGAATAATATTAGCTGAATATATATATGGCAGATGCAATAGATTGTTTATCAAAATGTTTCCACTATTCTCCACTTCTGAAAATCCAACCAAATAATTTGTGAATATAGTTAGAATACAACTATGTAAACAATTTTCAAAGTTCTTATTCCAGCTTTTATGGAAAATCCACTATTGTTCATTTAGCCTCTGTAGCGACTGACCCAAAGTTCAATGGTATCTCAAACTGTTCTTCCATTACTTCATCGGTCTTTGGATCAGTGGCTTAGCCCAAGCATAGGAAGGGCTTTCGATAGAGGCTGCTCTGGATCTCACCAGTGCATATCTTACTCCATTATCCATTGCTAATTTACATGCATATTTGAAATCAAAGTGGAGCGTGCCAGTCAAAAAGCAGTGTGCAACTGGATTAATTTATCTTTTGAATACATTTATAAAAATAATGGTGAACTAACCAGCAATTACAGCATTTCTTTTCAAAATACTAGTAGTCCAGATAACCTGGGTATTGTTTCACTTTTTAAATTGCATGTACAGAAATAAGTAGTAATATAGCTAAATATATCCAAGGTGTACCGATATTTTAAAAAAAACGAGACGGGTAACTTTCACAGCCGTTTGCATTTTATGTTGGTTTCTACACCCCAGAAAATTGGGCTGGGGGTATGTCTTGAGCCAGACTATGCCATTATATTTCTGCAAGGCCTTGAGGAATTTTAACAGCATCATTTTTGCTATTCCACAGTCAATACACATTCACTCTTCTATTTTCTGACTCTGTGGTTTTGATAGGTTTCACTTGTCAGGGTTATGCATTTTTGTTATGTTAATGAATGGAGAAAGCTCATACAATTTTAAAATATCTTACTGAAAAACTCAAAAGGTAAAAACAAACTAGAAATAGCTGTACATCACAAATTTAGGTTTAAAAAGGTTTACTGCAAACAAACAGTATTCAATTTAAACTATACATAGCAAATTTATTGCACAACTCCAGTTGGTGCTGAAAGATAATGAAAAACAGAGGTTTGCTTAGTATACAAAAATTGTTGATGTTCATAGCAGTATCAGTTGCGCAGGGATCAGGCAAATGAGACTAATTACCTCAGAATATTATTTTGAGGCAGACATCATGCCTTCCACCTGCACACATGACAAAATTAAAATAACAGTATCTAAAATATTTCAGTATTATTCCATAACGTTAGCAATTATGCTACACAGTTCTTTCTTTAGATACAGAAATTTAATAGCAATTAAATGGCCTAGGTAAAACAACGAACAAGAGACTGTTGTATTTCTAGTTCACATTCAGAGTTTCTGATTCTTATGTTCATTCAGACCATCTGTTCTAGGACCTGAATTTAGGCATTTTAATCACTCTAGCGTTTTAGTTCAAGGCAATGATGAGAGAATCAGCTTACCTTATACATACTGACATACCTTAGCTCCTTGTACAGTCAATGTAGAAAATGTGTGATGACCCAGGTTTCTAATAAAGACCTGAATTAGGAGGAATGGATAGATGTGATCATGTATTACCGTAATTTCACCTGCTGACAGTTAAAAATGTGGCAAAGGGAAGACATATAGAGAGTGCCAGTTCATTTTATGCCATTTTTAAACACCAAAGAAACTAAATCTGAAAGTACCTAAGATACCAGTTTTTCTCCAGGTCTGTGTGCACACACTCACAAACATAGTGATTCTCCTTTGATTGATATAAAATGGAAATTGTCTGCCCAGACTTAATGTTTCTTTAGCTTAGGACACTAATAAAAGAACAGAAAATCTGCTGTCATTCCCATCCACTTTTTGGTGTGTAACTTATTTTTTATTGGACTGTACAATACATTTGTGTTAGTAATTTTTATTTGTGATAGAAATCAGAAATCCATGTGATTTAATTTGTTTTTATAGTCATATTTATTTTGGAAATCTGACCACAAAGGGAATGTATGGAGTAGGAGGCATCACATGGGAAGATAAAATATGAGGAAAAACAAAGAAGTTTGTTTAGTGACAAGTTTTAGTTATGTTTCGTGTCTTGGATACACAAGCAAGTAATAGCATTACTTACATGTTGTGGAATGAAATGGTGGAACATGAATTTTTTTATAACATATAGATGTTATGTACCCATATACAGAACTGTATATAAGTTCTAGATGGTGCACATAATACACCAATGTATAATATAATGTATAATACATTTGTCATATATTTAATTACTGTGGCATACTTAATTTTTGTGGTTGATTTAGGGACCATGTTAGGCAATAAAACAGGAAATCTGCCTATGTGGATTCAAAGGTCTTTGTCCTCTTCATGAAAGCTCAAGGTTTATCACTGTTGTGTATTTTCCACTGTTGACTGTTAGACATGCTCAAGGAACATCCTGTTTTGTGTCCTTTGTCTTTCTAGACAAATTGAAAACATCTCGCCAAAACTCACAGTAGTCCTGCTATCAAATTCACAATGAATATGCAGGTCTCATGCCTGCTTCTACTTTAGCAGTACTGGAAAGAAAAAAGATCTTTGTTTTGGCCAGCCTGGATCTGTCAGAAAAACTCCTGACTGTGTTGGGCACTGAGCATCTCACAGAATGACTTCTGTTCCAATTCAATCTGCATAGGTGGGACTCATGTAACCCTCACATGACTTTCAATAAAATCATCGCAGAACAAGGAAGACCCTTATGTGACACACACCACCACTCCCACCACCCCACCGCTGACCCCCTTAGCTCAATGGCTCTTGTCCACGACACGTAAAAGAAGCATCTCAGCATTAGCAGAGGTACCTACATTCTTTACCTGTGTCAAGTAAAGCCCAGCTTGGACTTCAGGCATAAGTAAAATTTGAGAAGATGTCTTTGTAGTGTCTTATCTAAAATGTTACTGCTCAAGTGACTGAGTAGTGTACTACCAAATTATGGATTATATAAATATATGTAAATGCAATCATACAATTTTGACTTGCTTGTATAGAAATAGGTGGCTAACACAGTGCCATCAAGCTGAAAATAAGGTTTTCAGAAATTTGGAAAAAACATTCTTTGCAATGTCTTTTTTCTATTTCTGTTGCTTTGGACTACAAGTTCCTCTACGCTAAACTGTAAGGTGACCAATTTCAATATGTTGTCAGCTGCAATATTTCCTAAGTTTTCTGTTGTACATAGAAGAGAGATCCATCTCTCTCTGATTCATATGGTCGGGCACCTTTTGCCTTACATGAAGAGACTCTGCGAGTGGGATTCAGAAGTACAGAGCGATTTTCTGTTGTTAAAGCACAAACAAAATACAGTAAAGATTTATAATTTTAGTAGGCTAAAATTTTCACCACTCCCAATAAGAAATCCAAGAAATCTCTGTAAGTGAGGTAGGTATCAGTCAGGAAGGGAAGATTCAGCTTCTGTTTCTCCCTGCTGAGTTGCCTTCTTGCACTTTAGATTTCTCTTTTTTATCCCTTTCCATGTTGATGTTTTTCCGCTTTAATTTCTGAGCTACTCTGAGTTCCCATCTCAATAATCCTACTTCAATCAATAATACTATGTTTTGCCATTTTGCATGATTGTACAGTACAAACTTTCTCACAGCTCTTTCTGCAAGTAATTTCTTTAGCTACCTATTTCCCCTTCAAACTCTGTAACTTTACAGTTGTATCAGCAACCTGAGGCTGCCCATCGTGTACATAGATTTAATGAATGTGACTTGATTCACATGTATAATTTAAGAAAGACTTTTTTGCAGCCTTTTTCCAACTCCAGACTTTGGTATCATGGTAAGACAATTCCCCCTTGAAGTTCTGGATACTTCAGGCTCTGTCATTTTTGCATCTTGCTAGTAAGCTATGAGTACAAATATCTGCTATGTGATTCTGATCTCCTGGGAGGCTGTTTTGTTATGTATTTGTTTTGAATACTCCTGGTTCAACCAATGTAAGTATATGACAATTGCTTTCTTGAGAATGAAGTTCAATAGATTGTCACTAATTTCGTTTTTGTTTGAAGTTGCGCTAATATTGGTGTTTCTAGTTTGCAGAAATAGTTGGATGCTGAAGGGTATGCTCAAATCCAAAACAGCTTTCAATGCTTGCTAGCAGCAGCACCACTTTCAGGATTGGTTCTAGTTTGACCTGGTAGGAACTGATTTATACAGGGCTTTGATACCCTTGAAAACACAGCTTAGAACACGGACAGACCCTAGTATCCTGTGCGGGCACCAGCTGGAAAGAGTAAGAACAAAAGTATTGGTGCGTGCATGATTGACCCAAATTTCAGAACTGAAATTGGTGTCCATTTCCATACATGCTTTTTTCCCCCCATTACGTACTTTTCACTGATACTGAAAAGTAAAATATTTTTGTTTGAGATCAGCAAAAAAGGTTCTGTGTCTTAACTGTATGTAGTCTTAATTTAGTGCAATCAGATTTCACTGAGCGAGCCATTTGCTTTTGATAACTGGCATGTATATTTTTCAGGTTATAGATGCTATTTAGTCAGGTTGGGTGTTTTGTACAGGAGTTCTAAGATTCTTTTACTAGACTATGTTATACATTACATAGAAGGAGTATGTGAATTTCTCTGCTTTTACTGAACAGTGAAAACAACCTGGGAGAACGGCAGTAAGTATTTCTTTCAAGAACACCGACTGCTGTCACTGAAAAATGCTTTAGGCGAAGCGCTTATCAAACCAGTATTCTACACATGTAAAGATTTTATAATAACATCCAGTGAGGAGAATTTTTTCTTAGTAGTAATTTTTTTTACAATCAAGGATAGCAGCATTACAAATATTAAAAAAACAAGCAAAAAACAAAACCCGAAAATCTAAAAAATTCTGTGTTTGTTTTTTGGCTTGGTTTACTATGATAAAAGGATAATGAAGCTATAATAATGCACTGCAAAACCTACAATATTATTTCTGAAGGTCTACTTCTACTCTGTGTTTATTACTCTGTAAAGATCTCTGCAATATATTTGAATCTTGGATTAAAACCATTAATTTTAATGGTTAAAAATTAGATGTTTATAAGCAATGATTTTACTGCTATCATATTAATAGTATAAAATTGAATACTGTCTTACTGGTTTATTCACTGCAAAGGTCAAAGATTAGATTTAGTTTAATTTTGCTTGTATTTATGACTAAATAAACTTAAATGAAAATTAAATTTACAGCTTTGTAGGTTTCTTCTGATTATTGCAATTGTGGAAGACCTTTAAAATTTCTGAAGTAGATTCTATTATTTGGAAATAATAAAACATTGAAAACGTGGGGTTTAATTATTTCAGAAAAAGATGAATGGAGGAGCCCAACAACACAAAAAGGAAATTGCATGAACTTAACAGATGTAAGCGTAAATGGGAAAGAGAAATGAAAAACTGATGCAAACTGCAGCCAGCTCACAAGAGATATGACGTGATAAACAATAGAAGACAGGGGAAACAAAAAAGGGGCTCCGTTTAACTGTGTGGTAGTGAAGGTAGTTCTGAAAGATTCAGTTTAGTGGAGGCAAGTTCAGACCACTTTGATATCCCACAGTACACAAACTCGGTGAACAATCAGGCACCAACAGCCATGTGAGATTTAGGAATACTTTGTTTTCTTTGAATGGTAGCTGCAGGGACATGATTCAGCAGAGGAAAAGTTGGAAAATTACATGAGGAATTAGACCAAAAATGAAAAATACGAACTCAAACAGTCGTGCCGAAGTCACAGCTTCTTGGATCGTTCCTAAAGAAAATCAGAATACAGCGTTCCCAAGTGCATGCACTCGAGCAGTAAGTTAGTACTTCTTCCTCACTCTGTTTTCCAATGTTTTTTAGTTTATTATCTGGCTCCTGTTATATTCATAATATTATTATTATGATACTTGCTGAATTTTAGCAAAGCATGTTTTGTCTGCTGCTCAGTGTACGCTCACCCATTATTCCCCAAACAACCGCAAGTAATATTATTTAGTCATTTAACTGAAGGTTATATTTGGGCAAGAATGGTTTTCTCCAAAGCACTGTTTACCTCTTGGATTCGCATCATGAAGTATTACAATGCACTACCTAATACCACTAAAATGCATTGTATGGTGACTAACCACTGTAATAATGTGATCACTCTGTAATAATTCAACTGTTAACTCAAGCACTTTACTGCAGCAAAAGCATGCCTTACTGTTGTGGATAATTTTGTTTTGCTGTTATTGGTTTATTCAGTCTCTTGTTAGGTTGGAAAAAACTGACAGCATACTGCATTATCTAAAGAATTACATAAAGATTACTCTAATGAATTACTTTAATTTTCAGCTCCGTGATGTTCAGAGAGGCAGTGACCAGACAGATACATTCAAAAGGTACTTGGTGCTTGAGAAGATTCTACTTCTCTAATTAGATTTATAGAATGGTGTAACTATGTTTGTAATTCTAGAAAACAAGGTTTTTTTGGATCTAAGCAGTTCTTTGGCTTCCGACAGGGTTTTTAACACCTCAGGGATACCAAATATTCTCTTCTTATCAAAACTAAGAGATTCTCTACTGTTTAGAGACCTAAAAGCCTTAAGTTTGAAACATTATGTATAGATATTTTATTGAAAACCTCATCTGTTTAGTGACCTCCTGGGCATGAAAATTTTTCTCTTTGACTTATATTCTGGCTGTGGGAAAATTCTGCAGTCCAGGACATTCAATTCACTCTAGCAGAGGCTGGCCTTCTGAGCTAGATTTTCTGAAATATCAGGAGAGAGAAACTAATAGATGAAGCGTAAGGGCTCGACTATGTGATCATATAATATTATTTTTAAAAAATTAAAATCTGGAAAAGAACAGATTATTTTGTTTCATGTCTGGTTCTGGTGGTGATATTTGTTTCCTAGTTATATATGCATGCAAATATGTGTGTGTGAGAGAGAGACAGTGTGTGTGCATATGCATGCTGTGAATATTATTTTAAGCTTTAAAAGTCAGAAGGTCAGGCTTCAGGAAATGCCAGGAATATGGAGGCTTTTGCTACCTTAGTTTAAGTTCACTGTCCATATGTTTAAGAAGCAAATTTTCATTGCACAGCAATATATTTTTCTATGGGACCTGTATTCAATGTATGGGATAAATGATACTCACTAAATAGCAATACAGTGTTTTGGATTTTTTCTATCCCATATTTAGAGCACAGTATAAGACCTACTCTGAAAACGGAATTATTAATTTTCTCAGGTTTTTATTTTTTCTTGTTGCTTATCTGTATATCTCTATATATATACACATATATGAGTGCTTCAAAAATAGTAATGTATTTAAGACTAAAGCACACTTGTAGAGATAGACAACACAGTAAGATTCTTGTCTAAAGTCCCCATGGAACTGGTGTGCCCAAATTGGGAAATGTAGGTACATGATTCTTACAGGAGTTAGATTTATATAAGCACTTCATATATTCAAAGTACATCTTTCACTGATTTCAGATGCATCTCTTGAGTGCTCCACACTTGCACTGGTCAGAAGTATAAAGTCAGATACCCCAAAAATGAAAGCCACATAATTAGTGACCAACTACAAAAAGTTTCCATTAAGCACCTTTATTGATATAGAATATGATCTGATGGGGAAATACAGGCATTGACTTTAATCCCATAGGCAATCTTCCACCATGGTAAACACCACCAATCTTTTATCTTTTTGATGGTTTTTGTCTCATTCAAACTCATATTCAAATGGCTTTAAGAAATGAAGTTGAGTCCTACAGACAAACATATGCTGCAATGCCTTTTTTAGCCCTTACAGCCCCTCCATCCATCTGTTCTAACATGGTTTTTGTCTTAAATATTTTCTTCACGTTTTCTTCTGTATCTTGTCCTGGTTGTCTTATTCTCAGCTAGTCAGGTCTTATGACTATAGATAGACAGAAATCCATCTTCTGGTTTTCAGGGTGAACGGCATGGCATATACTGTGTCTGTAGAGCTAAACTCTGTTGCAGACAGATGGGGTGGTTTTATCCATCCTGCTTGCTGGAAGCAATGAGAAGTTTGTACTATTTCCCTAAACCTGTCTAGGAGCACAACACGCAATACTGTGTCAGGAAGTCGTCTAAAAATTACACAGGATGAATAAATGTGGAGCAGCACTCAAGTCTGCCTTGGCTCTGTTTTGTTTACATGGACATGTTCCAATTGCAGTCAGATTTTTCATCCTGATCTTCTTTTCCCTTATGCCTTATTACCACCTGCCCACTTTCTTATTCCCAAACTTTGTCACAGGTTTTTTCTTCTTTTTTTTTTTCCTTGCCCTTTCAGTTCCAGTCTGCCCCTTCACAGCTCCCTAGTCATTTTGCCTATTTGCTATTTTTGTCTCCAATTGCACTGCCAGTCATAAACGATGACCAGTGTATGGCACTACTAAGCTTTCTTGATGAGTTCATTGTTTAATAGCAGGGAAATCTCACAGGAGCTCCTCTCTGATCAATGCCAGTTCTTCTCCTGAAACCTGGTTTCATTCAGATCTGTCTTCTCTTTCTGCCCCATCTTCATCTGCTTGTCAATCTCCTTGTCCTTTCAGAGCCAGCCTTCTAAAGCTTCTCAAGTAATCTTCAGCTTTTTTTCAAGTAATCTTCATCTTTTTTCGCATCTTCTTTAACCACCTGGCTTCCGTTTTCCAGCTTTCTTGCAGTAACCAGTCCCCATTATCTCATCCCAACTCCAGTCTCAAGTCTCATGTCCATGTCTTCATTTATTCCCTACATAAATTCTATGGAAATTTTAGTTCCAGAACATGAGAAACAACATCGGGGTGAGAGGCAGACAATGCAGGACCTCCCTTTCAGTGAAAATATGTACTTAAGTTAGTTTAAAATTATGCTGTAAGTGCACCTTGAGAAGCTTAATTTGCTTTCAAAGGATGATGAAGGTGAACAACAGATTTTTTTTTCTTCTTTTCTTCCTGCTCTGCACTCTAATATCAAAGGCTTTGAAGCAATCATCTTTTAGAAAAAAATCTTTTCTTCGTATTTCTGAATTAAAACATGGTGAAATTTCTCTCTTGGAATCTGTTACTATCTATAGCTGTCAGGCAAAGTTAGTTTGGTGGAAAAATTTGAAAAATTCTGGTTTTCAGTCTTTCTGTATCTTCCTTATTATACCTCAAGAATGTAACGGGAATTTAAACTGAGCACATAAATTTAGCATACAGCACAGAAATGCCCTTTTGCAAATCAAGAGTAAATAACATTCATGAAAAGAGAATCTAGCCCTTGTTGTGGAGTGGTTATAAGTGGAGCAGCAATTTGGTAGCTGCTTTTTTAAACTGTAATTAGAAAAGCTTTGCTAACTCTTCCATGGTTTTGACCCATTAAGTAGAGGGAGTTATTCTCTAATGAGAACACCATTCACAGGCTGCTGTATGAGTCCTTCTCCTCTCTTATCTGGAGGCCAGTGATACGAAGACCAGCATGGGTTAATTGGAAATCTAGCCCTTTGTTCATTTTCTTGGCTATGCTGCTTTCTTTTTTTTTTTCCCCTCTAGAGTGTAACAGCAGGAAACATTTTTATTTTTTTAATGATATGAAAAACAATAACCACTGTTTACATTCCATAATTATTAGAAATGAGGCTTGTTAAAGTGGTAACGAAGTCCTTACAACATGGTACTTTGGTGCTGCATATGCAAGACCAGTAAAAGAAAAAATCATTAATGGATCAGACCTGTGAATCTATGGAAAGGTAGGGCAACTATGTCTTCAACATAGCATTTCAGTTGCAAACATCTTTCATCTGTCTCCCCTTTTCTCTGCTGTACAGCTGGGAACGGGCTGGGCAACTGCTTTTTGCCTTGCCTCTCAATTTGCACCAGAGAGGATGATTAATTTTGATTATTTTTTTTTTAACGTCTCTATTTCATTTCTAGCGTCCTAAAGAAAAAAAACAAAACAACACAGCATGATACCTCAGGTTTTCCTGATGACATTTTTTTCTTTCTTTCTTATTCCTTAGGAATATGTGTCATAATGTGTAGGGACACTTTTAGCTGTCTGCTGTGGTTAATTTTGGATAGTAACTGAATCTTGCTTTGAAAAGCGAGAGACGGAAGTTGGTTCTCAGAAACTGATTGGCAGAGAGTCTTTATATGATGCTGTGTTGTCTGGCTTTTCTGATTTAGGCCAGTGCTGCCTTGGAGATCTTTGTGCTCCATTGTCAAGGGTGTTACTGGGTTTATTTTTCCATTGAGTATGCTCTTTATATGATCTTCTAGCATGTTTTATCTATGTTTTGTACTTAAGAAAAAAACACAACTGATTTATCGTAGTCTTGCCTCACTTAGGTATCTAAGATTTCCCGGTAATAATATATGTAATGACCATAAAACCCATGCAAATCCTTGTGTTATTAAAAAGAGAAAACAAATTAGTCAAACCAATACTTCAACAGAGATTTCATTTTGAGAGATTACCAGCTCACCAGAATGCTGTTTTCACTGGAACCTTCCAAAATGGAGGATTTGCTAATGCATACCACGTAACACACAACATGCAGTTTACTAGCCCAAAACTTGGAAAATGAATGAAAAAAAGCTGTAATTTTAGACTTGCCAAACCAAGTGTAAAATTGTGTGCCAATCACCCTATCGTCTTGCCAGCACCACATTAAACTACTGCAGCATTGCAGCTCCCACCGTCTGTGAACTGGATCTGCTATTAGCATCTTCAGCTGTAGACATGCCCTGCCTGCTTTCACGTTTCCTCTAGTTCTGCGGCGTGAAACGCTAGCGCTAGGGATGACAGCAATCAACTCCCACCTTGTTAATTTTTTTCATTTCAACAGGACAGAATGATATGAAAATCCAGAGGGACTAAGGCTTCAGCACATCGATTCAGATTCTGTGATACAAATTAGAAGTAGGTACAGTTGCACATACATGTAATAAATTATTTGCCAGACTAGCAGTCACCATTGGATTCCTGAAGTCTTAGAACAAATATGAATGCCAAGACCACTATAATTTTAAGGCCAAAACTCCTTATGTCAATAGTGGGAATATGAACAAATAAAATAGTTTTATGGTGATCTGAAAATAAAAAGCCCAAAAGCTTTGAGACATACAATCAAGAAGAAAAAATATGTATTTTGTTTTTTCAGTGCCTTTTGAGACAATTTTTTTTTATTTTTAAGCTGCTACTCTCCACTGCAAAGTAGTATTATACTGCAAATTTTAATTTTAAAAAACTACAGTGTCAGTTGTGTTCATGCAATCTTCATGCAAATACTTAGAGCCATGTAGATGGGTACAAATATTTTTTTATTATACCAGTTTTAAAGAATGAAAAAAAAACTTGCCCAGACTTCAGGAACTACTCACAAGCATGTATAGTAGAGAAAAGATGAAAAATTATTCCAAGAAAATTTCTTGATAATATTGCTTGGGTTAACATATGTAAGTAGGAATGGCAGTTCCAAGTTAGCAAAGAAATAAAGCATGTAGTAAAATATTTTAAAAAGGCCCAAATTTTATTGGTTTGTTATTTCTTGTATAAATCTTGCTGCCAGAGTAAATTGAGAGCAACTCAGTCATCTCAGCCTTGCAAAGAATGTAGAGCTATTATTGGTCTTCTCATAAATCTCAATAGTAAGTTCTAAATGTAAAATAGAAAAGATCAGCACAAAGGTTGGCATAATTCTTCCCAATATAAGGGGATCATCACACGGAATCACTGTACACCAAAAGCTAAACCCATTAAGTCATTTAAAGAGACTATTTGATTGATTAATGAAAAAAAATTATAAACAAACTAATATGATTCACTGACAGAGAAGAAGAGATCAACAACTTGACCTTTAAAAAGGTATTTCTTTAGGCATTCACGATGGAGCTTATATTTCTAGAAAGAATATTTTGCAGAGGCATGATTGTACCAAAGAATATTTCACTGCAAAGGTTTCTTGAAAGCAAGATAGAATTTCTGATAGAGATGGAATATAGACCTACACCTCGGATTTGAACTTTTGTGTCAGATCTGCAGGAACCAGATTCACATTATTTTTCTAACTGGAATATGTTTAAACTTATATTGCTCATATCCTTACTCAATGTCTTCATGGCAGTATAGCTCCCTGATTTTTTTTCATTTGACAGTTCTTATGTGAATTCTTCTCACAGTAAAAAGTGAACAAAGAAGCTAGAAGATTTTAACAAAATTGAATTATACTTTTTCTACCAGACTTGTTCAATGGAAATCTTGCCTGGTAATATATCATACTAGGTAAAAACCCTCACCTTGTCTGCACACCCAGAGAGCATGGGGAGATGATGGTAAGTGTGGGGGCCAAACAAAACTCCGCCCTGGCTGTCCCCAGGCCCATTTCAGGAACCATCAGCCCATCAAAGGGCCATCTTCACACGCCCAGAGAAGAACTGAGGCACAAAGGCTGGTGAGGAATGCAAACTAAGGACTCACAGGAAGGCATAGCCTATCCAGGCCCCTGCCAGGGCTGTCCCAGGACAGCCTCAGCCCCAATGTACTGGCATGCAACCTATCAAGATAAGCCAAGAGGAGAAATGCTCTGGATGACCTTTTTGCACTAAGGAGGTGGTCACTACCTAGGAACACATAATGGAAATCTGGGGAAGAGCATTTTGGAACTGCAGAAGACTTACTAAGGGATGTTTGGAGAAGGAACCAAAATGGGGAAAGGGAGGGATAAAGGCTGTTTGGAGAAGAAACAAGTGTGGCAAGATAGAAGCATGAAAGGATAAAAAGGGTGAGTCACTTGTAGACAGTGCTGGTCAGTGTTCTTCTCTGGCCATGCCCTGTGCTTGGTCAGCACAGTTTGTCCTGTCTTCTGCTTAAATATCATTCCTAACTCATTTCCTGGGTGATGGACTCTTTATTTGGTGTGCAACTGTGTGTCTGTGGACCTGAGTGTCAGCCCTGGGATGGGGCCGGGGTCAGAGTCCGTGTGTCTGTGGTGCAGCAACTGGAGTGAGTGTGGGTGTGTGAGTGAGTGTGAGTGCCTGTGAAGATCCAGCTGCACGAGCTGGTGAGTAGGTGGCATGGCCTGGGAGCCGGTGGGGGGTGTCTGTCAGACTAAAACCGCAGGAGGAGCTGGCTTTTGGAGGGCTGGGTAGTCTGAGATATCTGCTGAAGAGACTGTAGGGTCTGGGGAATAACCATGGCCTGCTTATATGTGCACGTGTGTTTGTGTGTGTGTAGGTGTCTCTAGGGGTGAGGTACCTGGGCAAAGTGAGGATCCAGGACCAGCTCATGGATGGATTGTACATGCAAGGTCAGCTATTAAGGCATCTATAGTCTATGTGTGTGTGTGGAGGGTTGGGGCAGAACCGGGGAGGATAAGGGAGTGAGTAAGGACTTCTCTAATAGCAGCTGATGTGAAGCTGCAGCTGCTGGGGCTTATATGCCCAGATGGTAACAACTGGAGAGACTGGGATCCAGGGGCAGCTGGTGGGTGCATTGAGTGTCTCAGCCCAGCTTCTGGAGGGATCCACACTGTACATATATACATGTCCCACTGACAGACCTTCCTCCTAATCAGCCATAGAAACAAAATTGGTGTTGTTTGCATTGATGTGAGTGCTGATTGTGCCTGTCTATGCTGATCTGTGTGGCCAGCTGCATGTATATACACGTGTTGCATATGCGTGTTTATGTATGGACGTACTGATAATACATGCTCAGCCTCGCCGCTCTTTGTACCTGGGGCACACAGCTGCGGCAGCCTCAGCTCTATTGGGCTACAGATTCAGTCTCCCCTTAACTAATTATACCCAGTTAAGAATCAAATTTTACATGTTTGGCATCAGAAACACACCTAGATATCTCCCAAAATTTGTGGTAAATCTAAGAAATAAAACAAAAAATAAAACCAGCTAGGTCTCTAAAGGGCTCTGGTTTCTGCTGGGTTAGTTCTACCATTATATCTGAGCAGGCTGGGGTAAGATGAGCCTAAGGACTGCCACAAGCCATGGGAAAGGAGCTTATGGAGGAAGAAAGCCAGGCAGCTTGCAACACCAACTAGACATTGCCTCAGCTTTGCTACAATGAAAATGGTAGGCAGAAATCTTTCTACCTTTTTCCTTTGTGAATAGAAACTATTTTTGAACTTTTCTTCTTGAATGGAAATTTTCTTCTGTCTCAGTTTAGTTATTATCTTCTGCAACTGCAGAAGTTTTCTTCTATGAGCATTTAAGTCAATAACATTGGTCAGATCCCTTTACCAGCTATCCCACCCAATATTGTTGCAGCAACTGTGACTTCTTCTGTGACTAAGGTGACTGTGGAGGACAGGGGCAAGAACACTAGAAATCTTTGCTAAGAACATGTATTGTATGCAAGTATAGCTAGACATAATAAGCTGTAACAGAGCTGCAAATTTACACTCCTTCTACACATGTAACTTTTAGACTCCTTTTCTACTACATCTTCTATCCATAATCTCTTCTACCATGTGGTAATTTTGAGTTAGAAGAGAAACAAATAACTTCAAAGCAACCTATAGATGCAAAATTTTCAGCAAATGATTTTTGTTATATATTCAGAACTTCTTACTTCTCAATTCTCTTATCTACCCTTGTAATTCATTACGAAAAAGTAAGTAGTTTTTGTAAGAGCAGGTGAAGTAGGAAAAAAGATGGCAATATTCAATTGGGAAAGTAAGGAAACCATTTTAAGTATTCAATATATACTTTATAAAAAAAAACCCCTACATATGCTGTTGATTCTTTTTTGATTGTCTTCCTTCTGCACATTTTTCAGTTGTAGTTTATTTGGGCTGGAAATTGTTGTATTAATAAATCATTACGGCAGCAGTCATTTTGACCCTGATCTGAGAAATATCATAGCATGGATCTTAGGAGACCATTTCGTCCTTCAGTCTGCTCCAAGGCAGTATTAGCACTCCTCCTGACACACATTTTTGTTTAACCTTTTCTTAAAGACTTCAATGATAGAACTCCCTAGGCAATCTATTTCCATGCTTTATAATCCTCACCATTGGAAATATTTCCTAATATGATGCCTTCTTTCTGCAATTTTTCCCCCTCTTTTTTGCAAAAGTGTTCATGAAATATTATCTGCCCTCAATCATTTCTCCTTCAGGCTAACCATTATATGTTTTGCACCTTTCTTTTCTCCGAAGTCTTACTTTTTTAGACTTTTGATGAATACCAGAGATTGCAAGGCTTTAGACATCTGATCAGCCTTTACCTGGTTTTAGCCTCCATTAAATGCAATACATGCAATTGATCACAAACCTCCATAAGAGGGCTTAATGATGCCAGAATAAAAGTATAAGGGCTTGCAAACTATGCTTTTTAAAATTCATTTTGGTATGATTACCATTAATCTCAATAGGACTGTACATAAATACAGTACATAGCCATAGTACTTACCCTAAGTTTAACTTGTGATCCTGTATACCCTCCTTTACTCAGGCTTGACAGTGCAGTTGACCTGTACTGGTGCAGATAATTACTCCTGCTTACAGTGAGGAACCTTGCAGTTGCCCTTATAAGATCACTTTCTATTTCAAGTTTATTTCTTCAATATCTTAAGACTGCTTTGTATGCTGATCTCATTTTCTAATGCCTTTGCAGTCCCTCCTAGTCTAGTTTCATCTGGCATACCCTCTATTTCATCACTCAGGTAATTTGTGAAAGTATCATCATACCTTAATAAGGCATATAAGCTGCAGGACAAAGAAATTTGGTAGTGATTGTGGCTGTGATATATTTATTAAAAATTCAATTAGTAGTGATGCATAGGTATCCGATATTTGGTGGATTCATTCCAGCATAGCAAAGCACGAAATACAGGCATCCTGCATTCTTATTCATGCAGAGAAATAAAAACTGTAAGAACAATGAGAGTGTGTGGTTAGGATTTTGGTGAAAGGAAAAATGCTACAAAAACCAAATATGTTTTTTAAACACAAGACCAATTAGTGCTTTGAGTGGCTTAAAGTTTTGAGCCGGATCTCACTGCACAGCATTTCTGAAGTTAACGGAAAAAACACCAAAGCAGATTTATAAACTTGTTCTTAGTCTTGCTCTCAGCCTAGAAGCTTTCAGCAGGTTTTTGGATTGCATCAGGCTCCACACAGCCATAATTGGCTCTATAAGAAAAGTTTTTCTCCTTTTTTTCTTCTTTTGTTTTACTGCCTTAGATACTCAGTTGTGTCTGCTATGCTGCTGATTGCTTGTGTCCCTTCTTGATGACATCTCTTGTATTGCCTGTCATGTTTGTTGAAAGCTTCTCTCACTTGACCATATGTAGCAGACCCTCAAGAAGGAGCTGCCATCTCCTTCTAAAGAAGCAGCTTCTACCTAATCTAGCGGCAATCTCTCAGCAGCCAGTACAGCGCTATAGTCCTTTAACCTTATGGGCACTCAAAAGGTGTTTTGGGAAGGTGAGGAGAAAAATTTCAGCTTTTCAGCAATTCGAAGTTTTTAGTGCAATCTTAAAGAGCTAAGGCATCCAAAACATCATCAGGGAGCTGGCAGATGCAATCAAGGACACATGGGGTACTTGTGATTTTCTTGAGTGTCATTGGAGGCCAAAAAGAAAACTGTGCCACTAGATGCCTCTGTTTGGGTACTCCAATTCCACCCAGGTTTTCTGAGTATGCCAGTTCCTAGTATTCTTAGACTTTTGAGTGAGGAACTTACTGTCAGTCACTTACTCTCTGATTACAATGATTTAGTTCTTGATGAAGACAAATAAAAATAAATATTTTTTTAGTATACCCAAAATATACAGTGTAATTCAAAATGTTAAGAAAGGCTGAAATGAATTAAAAATTACCTAATTTACATCAATATTAAATTTTAAATATGACTCTCTTTTTTCCCCTATATACATAATCTAATGTCATGTTGAAATGTTCCTGATATACAAAGCTCGTATGTCTTATGTCTTTGATTGCATTTAGCAGAGAACCCTGTGTGAAGCATGTTTTCTGTAATTAATCTCTTTTCTTGGTCCCTCCAGGAAGTCCAAAGTGATTTTATGTTTCCTCTGTCTGACCTCAATTCCCCAGTTCTTTAATCTTAAACATTTCTAGTTTATTCGGGAGATACTATTAGATGCCCCAATTCAACAGTCTTATCTCTTTGGAGATAAAATACCAGATCAGAGATCATCTTTTGTGTTAGATATATTGATTCATACCTTGTGTCTCAGAAAGAAATAATGCTTTCTTATCTTTGTGACTTTGCCTTCACTGTTCAATGTGAAGTATCTGAAATATATTTTTTATAAATCTCAGTGTTGCCAAAATACTTGATCTAGACATTTAAAGGGATAAATGCGTGTAGCTCATTAGTAGCTTTTGACTGAGACCAGGCATGATGGTAATCAGCATTTCTGGGGTGATAAAAGCTTTAGAGTGATTGCTGCTGCTCTCCATCCAAATTTTTCTTTTCTTCTCTGGAGCTACTGTAATAAACTCTTACTGAAATATTCTTGACTGAAATTTTTCACTTCTGACATACTTAATGTTTCCTACAGTGTTTCTGGGATTTTATTTAGAAACCCAGGAGATTTGTCTGCTCTGTCCCATCCATATCAGTCTGGTAGTGAATCTGTATGCTTTCTGTTGGCTGCAGGTCACCATCTTCTGAAACATTTTCATTAATACAAAAATTACCTGAAGTCCAATTTCACAGTTCAATAGTAATTTTGCATGCTCAGAGCTTTTTTGGCTGTCCAAGTAAGAACTAAAAAAAGAAAAAAAAAGGAAAAAAAAAGATTAATTTTTCATACTGTTTTCAGCTGTTCAGCTGAGATGTTTGGATAAATTCACCAATCTGTCAGCTGAATGCATTTATAATGAAGACAGCAGAATTCTTTTTCCTTTTACTGTAAGGAATTTTCATTCTTTATGAAGGTTTCTAAGGATTTACTTTTTCTAACATCATAAGTCTTAAGCGATATTTGTTTTTGAAATAGGATAACTTGAAAGGTGTTGCTAGTGAGATAGGGTGTTGTTTCTCTGAGATTCCATTTAATACTGGGTTTGATCCTGCAGGTTGGCTTGAAGACAACAAGGCTCAATGCGGTTCAACAAGGCCAAGTCCTGCACTCGGGTCACAACAACCCCATGCAGCGTTACAAGCTTGGGGCAGAGTGGCTGGAGAGCTGCCTGGCAGAAAAGGACCTGGGGGTGTTGGTCGACAACCAGCTGAATATGAGCCAGCAGTGTGCCCAGGTGGTCAAGAAGGCCAGTAGCTTCATGGCCTGTATCAGGAACTGTGTGGTGAGTAGGACTAGGGGAGTGATCATCCCCCTGTACTTGGCACTGGTGAGGCCCCACCTCGAGTACTGTGTCCAGTTTTGAGTCCCTCACCACAAAAAAGACATTGAGGTGCTGGAGCAGGTCCAGAGAAGGGAAACAAAGCTGGTGAGGGGTCTGGAGAACAAGTCTTACGAGGAGCGGATGAGGGAGCTGGGGTTGTTCAGCCTGGAGAAAAGGAGGCTGAGGGGAGACCTTATCGCTCTCTGCAACTACCTGAAAGGAGGTTGTAGCGAGGTGGGGGTCGGTCTTTTCTCCCAAGTAACAGGAGATAGGACAGGAGGAAATGGCCTCAAGCTGCACCAGGGAAGGTTTAGACTGGATATGAGGGGAAATTTTTACACTGAAAGGGTTATTAAGCATTGGAAGAAGCTGCCCAGGGAAGTGGTTGAGTCACCATCCCTGGAGGTATTTAAAAGACAGCTAGACATAGAGCTTAGAGATATGGGTTAGTGATGGTTTTTGTCAGAGTTAGGTTGAAGTTGGATGATCTGGAAGGTCCCTTCCAATCTAGGCAATTCTATGATTCTATGCCATAGGTGAATTAGTATTTCTGACAGACCTCAAAGGAGATTGTATGTGTACTTGACTGTAAGTCCAGTGCTTTAAATCTGGTCTTTGGTAAAATTTGCTTTAAAGTGACAGTAAGGGATGGGCAGTTCTGTTTAGTGGGTAGACTTTTATTTATGCAATTATATTCGTATTTTTCCATTATTACTGTTGTCCAAATCCCTTTTAAAACTCATTGAAAAATAAAATCCTGGTTTAAAAGTAAACAACTCCTTTAAGGTCATGAGAGTAATTTTGTTGATTTTAGGAGTGAGTTAAATCAAGGCCAGTTTTTTTGGAAAGCCAGGTACAAATTAACCATAAAGCAAATACCATCACTCATACTGTGCACTGTTCATCATTCTGATTAAATGGAATGTTGAATGTTAATTACCATGTAAAAGCCCTGTGATTCCTAAAATGTCCATTTAGTTTAAGTGTTTGTTCATCTGTTTGTTTGTTCTTAATAGAAATTAAAACCTTTATGGAGAGCTGCTTCTTTAAAGCCAACATGTTCTTCCTACAATGAAGATATAGAATGTTAATTAGCTTCTAAGCTGTTCTGAATTATTCAATTAGACGACTTCTATACCCTACTTCTGGTTACACCTTGGATTTTCTTTTTTTTTTTTAATATAAAATGGCAACACTGACATCCAGTGTCTAGTTAAATTAATTGCAATTGAGTAGTCCCTAAGGATATCCCAGGTGCAAATCCTCTATTCTTTACTTATTTTCTAACTATGTTTAAAGATGACAGTGCATCCTACAAAGTAACAGAAACAGCCTTCTATGACATAATTTGTGCAACTGAAAGACAAGAAAATAAGAAAAAAAATCTGATAAATATCATCAGAAAGATGAAATAAGTTATTTCATGTGGAGCTGTGAGGTTGTATTACTACGAACAGAAATTCCAGTTCAAGACTTCTGGGTAGAAGAATGTAAAAAGTCCAGTTAAAAAACAAACTAATGTATTTCATAGATATCTAATTTTGATGTGAAATCACTAATGGAGAATTTCCTTCAAAAAATGGTGAAGAAGGTTTCCACTGAAACAATTTGTACTACCAGTACGACATCAATACCAAAGAAGTATCGTATCACTTTGCTGGAAATAGTCTTTCAATGTTTACAATTTTGAATACACCTTTGATACAAGAATATTTTAAATACTTCAGAACTTGTACACTATATAATTACATATTATAATTTACTGTTACAGAAATGTACAACAGTGGCATAAGCAGGCCTTAGCTTTCTTTTCTATGTTCTCATGCCCTTTCTCATTTCCTAGGCTGCTTGATCAAAGGTGAGGATTTGTTGGCAGGAGGGGAGAAGTGCTGATTACTGGTGCGACTTAATCTGCCAGGTGAGGTCAGTTGTGGCTAAAACTAAAGTGCTTGCAAGATGGTATTTGGATGGGGGAGGATGGGAAAGCTACATGCTGAGGGACATGGAAATGGTAAGGGTTTGGAGAAGGAACAGTATGGGAAAGGAAGGAATGGAGGAAGGAAAGAAGGAGGAAAGAAAAGAACAAGATCCTCAAGATGTTGAAGTATTCTAATTTTAAAAATATTGATAACTGAGAACAACAGGATTTAAATACATATGTGATCAGTGTGATGGGTAAGAAAGCACAAGTTATGCTTGAAGAGAATATGGTATATCATCAGAATACAAGAAACCACAATAAGTGAAGGAAACAGGGCTGGGGTGAAGACTGTGTTTTATTTAGCATTTCTTGGCATGACTGGCTGGTGCAAGGGTAGTGAACAACTCCAGCAAAATTATTGAGAATTCAAACACCCTATGCAGTATTGTGGTTGCCTGCCAATATAGGATTTTACTATATTAAGAGCTTTTTTTGTAAACTTTTAATTTCTCAACAAAATTATTTTTGTCATCCTGAGAACTGTGTGTAAATCTGTTTTGCATCCACAAAATTATTTCAATTGGAAGCAAAAACACTGGGATTCATGAAAACAAAGGAAGGCCTTCCCATATGTCTCTGCATCAAAGGGGTTCAACTCATTTTTCCATTTCTTAAAAGAGTGTTTTACTTAATAATTCATAGAAGATTTTGTTTTACATCTCTCTAGGACTCTTTGCTACATCTCCTTCAGTTTTTATTAAAAAGTTTCCTTGTTATGGAAGCAGAAAGTCAGTCATGGGACTGATTCTCTAGCTTGGTAGGTAAATAGCATTTCCAATATATGGTACAGCTATATTTTAGACTTTGTTTTAGTTAATCAGGCTTTCAAAGTAGAAAAGTATCAAAACAGAGCAAACAAATTTAACAAAATAGCATCTAGTCTGTTCCTTTCATGAACTGAATAGCTTAAATTCATTTAGAAAAAAGATTGAATTGAACACAGATCTCCCATTCTGGCTGATTGGTGAATGTGAGCATTCGCTTTTCTTAAAAATGTGTGGAAACGAAATGTTTCCTTTTGGACTAAATAGGAAGTTTCAGTTCAGATCCTAAAGGAACAAATTTGACCTTGATTTTTTCAGATGATCACAGTTTCCTATGATCCTTGTTGTTTATTGGAGTGTTAATGATTAAGTGCAGTGCAATGAGATGGCTGTACAGAAGTGATGAAAGAGAAATTTTACCCCTTGAAACTCTTATCCTGTGTAATGCCAAAAATCTTCCAGGAAATGTTCATATTATTTTGGCTGCTAAGCCCTTTAGCTTTTTTTTTTTTCATTTTTTTTTTTCTTATTCAAGTTCATATAATTTGTAATTTATGAATCTGATTTCAGGAAGGTTTGAAGACTTCCCAAAGTCAGGACAAAATAATGCCATTCAATCTCATTCAGGAAGCATTTCTTGACATACAAAATGAGGTCCTGCACACTTTTAAAATTTTCTTAACAAGTAGAGAAACTTGTTAAGAAAAACATATTATCAACCAGATAAAAATAAGTAAGTTTTAAGACAATGTGTTTATGTATGAAAGGAAGCGTATAACTCTTAGGAGCTTTTTGTTCACTTACTAACTTACAGTTCCTAAAATTTGGCTGCTTATACTTGCCTATAAAGTATTTTACGTATTTTAAGAAATGCTTTCAATAAATTATTAAAAAACAATTTGAGATCATTCCAGTTAATGTCTTTCTTGTTGGCACAGTAATAATTTTCTAAAGGGGAAAAAATAAATCAACAGTTTGAAATTGCTGGTCACAATTCATATTCAGTAGTTGAGAACAAGGCTTTCTTTCACAAAAATTATTAAGAGGAGGACTAAATATAGCCAGTATCAGTTCACGCATCTAAATACAGAGCTTAGATCCCCAAATTCTGTTATTCAATTGCTAATTAACTACAGGGGAACATGCATGTCCAGAGACACATTAAGCCTTATGCTGGGTTTGTCAAAAAAGGTTATATAAGGAGTCAAGGACTTGCTAAAAAACGTCATGAAGATTTTACCAGAAACTGTCTTTGTGAAAATGCTACACCTCCGGACCAGACACCTATGACCGCAGCAGTGGCTTATGAGATATTCTGTTTAGAATTAGCAAGAGTGTTTATTCTTTGTCTACCATATTGTTCAGGTATCAAAGGGGCTGCCAACATCAGGAGGCAAATGCTCAGTATGCTAAAGTGTTTGTTTACAATATACATGTTATTTCTCAATAATTCCCTGTGTGGATACTTTACTGTGAAGTAAGAATTCCTCTGCATGACTCTACTTTGAAAATTGAGAGAAATGTTTCACAACGAGGGCACACTGAATATCTTTACAGAAAGCTAATTTCAGAAAGTGCACTATAAATGGACACCCCTAACTCTCTGTGCCTGGATTTCTTCAAATAAGCAAGCTGATACATAATGCTTTATTTCTGACACCTAGGCATGGTAAGCAAACATTTTTGTAATTAGTTAGTATTTTTCATTCTATTCTCAAAATTGATTTTTACATTGCATAATCTAAATTTCAGAGAGAGTTAGGTACTTAAAGACAAGATTTGCAAAATATGTTGGTGCCTTTAGTTGCAGGTGAGAATCTAAGCAGGCTAGATGTTTAAATAGGAATAAGAAAGACATCATTATCACTATTAATTCACAGTGTAAATGCACCTAAAATACCCAATGTAATTCTGGAATCCCAGCTCAAGAGAGATATAGTAGAAACTGAAAACAAGGAGACCTCACATGTGGTCAAAGGTATGGCTTCGTTTTCATGAGAAGTGTTGAGATATAATCAGGACTGCTAGTCTGGAAAAGAGACAAGTACGGAGCAGGGATGGATATGACAAGTTTTTAATATCCTGGATACTAACGTCAACAGAAAACATCTGTGTCTATTAAGTAAAAGAAAGGATGTATCAAATAAAACCACCAGTTTGCAGATTCAAACCAAAGAAAAAGAGCAACTTCTTCACACAATGCATAAGTAAAAATAACATCCGGTAGTATTACCTAGATTTTGCAGACTCTCTTGAACACTGTTTGATATTGGGGGTATCTGTTTTTTCAGAAGCCTAGAGTCATAGAAGAGTTTGTGTTGGAAGGGACCTTTGAAGATCATCTAGTTCCAACGATTATGTTGCTTAAAGCACCATCCAACCTGACCTTGAACGTTTCCAGGGATGATGCGTCTACCACCTCTCTGGGCAACATGTTCCAGTGTTTCACCACCCTCACTGTAAAATATTTCTTCCTTATATCTAGTCTAAATCTTCCCTTTTTTAGTTTAAAACCATTACTCCTTGTCCTATCATAACAGGCCCTGCTAAAACTTTGTCCCCATCTTTCCTGTAGGCCCCCTTTAAGTACTGAAAGGCCACAGTAAGGTCTCCCCGGAGCCTTCTCTTCTCCAGGCTGAACGACCCCAAGTCTCTCAGCCTGTCCTCACAGCAGGGGTGTTCCATCCCTCTGATCATTTTTGTGGCCCTCCTATGGACCTGCTCCAACAGGTCCATGTCCTTCTTATGCTGGCAGCCCCAGAGCTGGACGCAGTACTGCAGGTGGGGTCTCAGGCAGAGGGACGGAATCACCTCCCTTGACCTGCTGGCCACGCTTCTTTTGATGCAGCCCAGGATACGGTTGGCCTTCTGAGCTGCAAGTGCACATTGTCGGCTCATGTCCAGCTTTTCACCCACCAGTACCCCCAAGTCCTTCTTGGCAGGGCTGCTCTCAATCCCTTCATCCCCCAGGCTGTATTGCCCCGACCCAGGTGCAGGATCTTGCACTTGGCCTTGTTGAACCTCATGAAGTTCACACAGGCCCACTTCTCAAGCCTGTCCAGGTCCCTCTGGATGGCATCCCATCCCTTAGGCATGTCAACCTCACCACTCAGCTTGGTGTTGTCAAGATGAAGAGAAGTGATTATTTCCCTTTCCTTGTCTCTGCCCACAAGTGGAATATTCTGCTCTATTTCAGGCCCTTCCTCCTCCACCCTCACAATACAAAAAAGAAATAAAAAAAACTTGAACAAGTTCAGCAGAGCCCACTAAGATGATCAGGCCTGGAACACTTGCCCTCTGAGGCAAAGATGAGAGAGCTGGGCTTTTTCATCCTGGAGAAAGGGCAGCTTCAGGGGGACCCAAGAGCAGACTCCCAGTGCCTAGGTGGACATTATCAGGGAGACTTGCCAGGCTTTTCACAGGAGTGCATAGTGGGAAGACATGAGACAATGAATATAAGCTAAAACAAGAGTGGTTCAGATTGTGTGTAAGGAACGCCTTATAAAGTCAAGCAGTGGAGCAGGTTGCCCTTTGGACAGGAATTTATACTAGAAACCTTCTGATGTTCTTTCCACTCTGAATTATCTTATGAACCTAGGATCTAACTCTAACCTTCTAGAATTCAGGTGCATTTTCTATACTGTTTGTTTGATCCCATTTCCTCTTATCTATTTAAGGCTTCATTCTTAGGATGGAATGGATTGTCCCAATAGAGATATTTTTTCCATGGATGAGTTTGAGAAAGATTAATAACTTTCTTGGACCCTTTAGAAAATTAATCAAGTTCTTCATGGTTTTGGCACAATGATGCAATATTAAGAGGAGTGAAAAATGGGCAAACTTAACAAGGATCAGAAAACAAACCAATTAAGCACAGATAGATCTCTTTAAGGCCATCTGCTTTTGTTTAGTTTCGTTTTTTAGAAGAGATAAGAATTCTATTAGGGCACATGGGTAAATATGTAATATTTCTTTGAATTTGAGGGAAAGACATTGACTGAGAATTGGGGGGTACTATGGAAACTTTTAAAGATGCTTTAAAGGTTAAAATTGTTATAGCTGTTGAAGAAAAGGAGTGATGTATATACCTGACAGTTTTGATTGTGGGTTATTTGAGCCACTTGTAGCAGTATAAATTTTTATCCACAATTTTAGCATCTTATCTTCACTACCACTGGTCACAGAAATCCTGTTCTGGGGATTTTTATCTATATATTCTTCTTGAGTTATATCTCATTTCTGAATGGCATGTTTGGGCAGTGCTGTCCTCCCATTGCCCTTGTGTGGAGTTAATGAAAGATATTATAGTTCTGTATTTCAGCAATCTTTATCCTTGGCAGGCTCTTCCCTGCTATAGCCTTCTGCATTTTGCTCTCTATAATCTTAAACATATTTTCCAACATATGAAATAAGGATTCTAACTATTCAAATTTCTTTAGAAGAAAACAAGGATTTTAAAAGAAATCAAGTCCTCTGCTAACTGAGTCAGTGTTCCAATAAACTACAAACCGTCACTGCAAGTCTCAAGGGAAGACAGATACTGAGTTAAGTCTCTATACCCATGATGAAGAGGTACAATTTCAATTGAGATAGAACTACTTCTAAAAGTGAATTAAAAAAGGAATCACACCTACTGTCCTTAAGAACATATGATGACGCTGTACAATCCTGTCCTGAGCACGCTATGCCTTACACAATCTGTGGTTTCACAATCACCAGAAGCAATTCACACTGAAAATTATAATGAAAAAATAAGCTGTTGCGTGGATTTACATAGGAAGAACATAGTTTAAGGTAATATATAGAAAAAGAAAAAACCCCAAGTGAAACATCTTGTCCTGAAATGCTATATTAAAGGCAAGAAGGAAGGGACCCCCTAAAATGGCACTTGTTGACTGCTTGAATAGGACCTAGACTTCTGTTCTGAAACACTGGATGCGAGCTATAATATTCCTCCAGTATTAAGACTCTCTTATATAATGATATTAATGGATAAATTTTGTTTAATCAGTGCAATGATTTCTATGTATTTACACTATAACTTGCTGCTGGAGGCTGGATACAGTTTAAAAAACAAAAGGCAGAGCTGACATCTTTGACTAATCTCACCTTTTAAAGTCCTTAGTGAGACAGATTTTATTTTATTATTTATAAATTATGAAACTGAATATTCATTGCAAATAAAAAGATACTAATTGGTAGTGGGGAAGAACTTCATGACAGTGTACTCACGTTTGGCCATATTAATACCTAAGACAATGGACTGAAATGGGAAACTTGTTTATTTTATTTATTACAAACAATATACCTTTCCTCCCCTGCCTTCCCCTCCCCTTCCCTTTACCCTTACCCCTCACCACCATTTTTCCTGCTATACACTTTGAAATTAATCCATTATTAACAGAAGACCCCCATTAACAGGAGATGTATTTGCAGAATATAACTCTTAAAGATAAAAAAATATTTTTGTTAATCAGTAAAGAAATTTTAATGTCATTAGAAGAGATTTTTTAAAAATCAGAAACATTTAAATGTCTTTTAAAAATATTTTTGTTGTTATTTCTCTATCCTCACTTTTAGTTAAACACATTATAGAATATATATGCAATAGAAAATAATGAAAATGTTGTAATAAATATGTAATGAAATACTTTTAAGTATTTATTATGTCTCATAGTATTTTGGCTCACTACAAATGTATACAGATAACTACAAGGTTAAATTCTATACAAAATTAATGGACTTAAAACTATATAATGGGACATTACTGAACAAATCAAAATCCAAATTACTTGGTTTTGTAGTTATTCTGTTAAAAATGCTATAAAAATAAATATTCTGTTGCATTTTTTGAAGAAAACATTTCTGTAAAAATTTTTCAGAGTTGTGTCTTTCTGTATCTGCTCTTCAGTTCAAAGAACTACCAATAACATTTTTTTTCTAATGTGTTATAGGTACTCCTATTTAGTATTTGCCATTTTTCTTTCGCTTTCACTTTAGTCACAATTTTATAGAATTTACAAGGCTTTTTGAGGGACTAAAGAACAATATTTTGCATGAAGGTAGCCTTTTTACTAACTTCCTGGGAACATTTGTGTGATTTAAGTTATTACTTTGGTTAGGTGAATTACAGAATTCCATCTAAAAACATTTGTATGTCTTGTATCTAATAAAAGAAGATAAACTCCGGTTGAGGTATAACATACCCTATTTGCTCTATAGTCATGAGAGTTTATGAATCAGCACAAATCAGAATATGGTCACAGGCAGCTGAAAGGACATCTCTGCAATTAGTTTATGTTGTAATATAAAAGCTATTAAAGCTCACTGTTATGATTAATTGCAAGTAAGTTGTACACTAACCTTCAAAATTTCTGAACCTGTCTAGAATCACAGAATCATAGAATTGCCTAGGTTGGAAGGGACCTTTCAGATCATCTAGTCCAACCATCAACCTAATTCTGACAAAAACCATCACTAACCCCTATCTCTAAGCTCTATGTGTAGCCGCCTTTTAAATACCTCCAGGGATGGTGCCTCAACCACTTCCCTGGGCAGCCTCTTCCAATGCTTAATAACCCTTTCAGTGTAAAAATTTCTCCTAATATCCAGTCTAAACCTCCCCTGGTATAACTTGAGGCCATTTCCTCTTGTCCTATTGCCTGTTACTTGGGAGAAGAGACCGACCCCCACCTCGCTACAGCCTCCTTTCAGGTAGTTGTAGAGAGCGATAAGGTCTCCCCTCAGCCTCCTCTTCTCCAGGCTAAACACCCCCAGCTCCCTCAGCCCCTCCTCGTAAGACTTGTTCTCCAGACCCCTCACCAGCTTTGTTTCCCTTCTCTGGACCTGCTCCAGCACCTCAAAGAAACCTAGGATCAGTTTTCCTTCATGTTATTATCCTTGCATTACTTTTAATAAGTCTTTTTGAGGTCAGCACAAGTCTCATTTTTTTTCAGATTAGTTCTGTATCTAAATTATAAATTTTGCAGTTAAAGTTATTACATTATTTAGACATCAAAATTAGACTCATATATGGAACTTGGTAAAAAAGTTGCATTGTTTTGTCATGGCCTTCAATTTTTTTTACTTCTGTTTTCAGTTGAGAACAGCAGAGCAAAAGCTATTTATTTTCATTGACTTTTCTTAGGTAATGTAAATTTTGTCAGTATTCTCCTTGGTCCCCGGGTAATTATGACAGTAGAACAGACCATAGAAGAAATAGTTAGAACACATCTTTTCTTTCAGAATATCTAGTGTCACCTATTTTAAAACAGACTTAATGAGCTGATACAATTAGTAGCCTTCTTTCTTGCCATCCTCAGGATATATGTAATCGTATAACTACCTCACAAAGTTAATGCGCCACCTGTAACATCACTGAAAGTAGTTAGGTCCGTATGGTAAATACGTTGGAGTCTGCAGATCAAAACCATAAGTACTAAAGTCAACGTCCATTTGAATGAGCTGCGCACTTCTGAAGATTATTTGCAAAGTCAATTAAAAAAAAAAAGAAATAAAATAAAAGAAACGAGAAAGCCACTTGTGGGGCTTTTCACGAGCAAAAAGGTTATTTGGGCTGGCAGACATGCAACTATGCAGATAAAACTAAAGGGGTGCCGAGATAGACTTTACAGCATTTGTTTCGGTGGTGTTTTTCTTTAACTGATTCTCTGACAATTATTAGCTACTTAAGACTCCTTGTGATACTGCAGTCAGTCAGTCTTGCGTCTAAACTCCCCTGAAAAGACACAGTTTAGATGCTTGCTCATGCCTCATCTATTTTATACAGATTTTGGTGGGGAATTGTACTGGCTCCAGCTAAGATGGGGTTAACATTTCTCGTCGCAGCCGCATGGTGCTGTGTTTTGGAAAGACAGTGTTGACAACAGACCAGTGTTTTGGGTATTGCTGAGCAGTGCTTGCACAGTGTCAAGGCCTTCTCTGTTTGACCACTGTGCAGCTAGGAAGGATGGTGTTTGAAGGCTACCAGCTGGACTCTGTAGCCTGGCACCTTCCTGTTTTGTAAAATACCAACAGATGGTTCACAAAAGAATGGATCAGGACCTACCGTGTCATCCAGTCTGCCTCACTCCAATTCAAACCCTCTGAACAAAAAAAATAATTTAACAGTTTGATGTGCAGCAAGTAATTTTATCCAGAATACTTTTGCCACCCTAGAGATGGTCAGTCTGTCCTCAACTCACAACCCCAAGCAACGCTACAGGCTTGGGGAAGAGTGGCTGGAAAGCTGCCCAGCAGAAAAGGACCTGGGGGTGCTGGTGGACGGCCAGCTTAACATGAGCCAGCAGTGTGCCCAGGTGGCCAAGAAGGCCAACAGCATTCTGGCTTGTATCAGGAATAGCGTGGCCAGCAGGAGTAGGGAAGTCATCGTGCCTCTGTACTCGGCACTGGTGAGGCCTCACCTCGAGTCCTGTGTTCAGTTCTGGGCCCCTCTGTACAAGAGGGACATTGAAGTGCTGGAGCGTGTCCAGAGGAGAGCTACCAAGCTGGTGAGGGGTCTGGAGAACAAGTCCTATGAGGAGAGGCTGAGGGAGCTGGGCATGTTTAGCTTGGAGAAGAGGAGGCTGAGGGGAGACCTCATTGCCCTCTACAACTACCTGAAAGGAGGTTGGAGAGAGGTGGGGGTTGGCCTCTTCTCCCACGTGAATAATGACAGGACCAGGGGAAATGGTCTGAAGCTGCAGCAGGGGAGGTTTAGATTAGACATTAGGAAGAATTCCTTTACTGAAAGAGTGGTCAGGCACTGGAACAGCCTGCCCAGGGAGGTGGTTGAGTCACCATCCCTAGAGGTTTTTAAGAAACGTGTAGGTTTGGCACTTCAGGGCATGCTCTAGTGACAGAGATTGTAGGGCTTGGGGTTTTTTGTGTGTATGGTTGGACTCGATGATCTCAAAGGTCTTTTCCAACCATGAAGATCCTATGAGTCTATGATTCTAACTCTAATGCTGTCACATGCAATGCACCATTAGGAAATTCTGAATATAAGGTGAGTTTAAATGGCAAGAGGAGACTCACCCCAGTGGAGGGAAATTTTCTGGTGGAGCTCGTTTACCAAAATAAACCATCCCAACTTCACAGAAGGCTTAAGCAGTACTGGTTTATATCTGATTAGTATCCTTCTATGACCGGTAGACTTTAAACAATGCTGAAGCTGCTGTTGTTTTTTTGTTGAAGACTGAGTCTGTGCAAAGCCAGGAGCAAAGGAACGTATCACCAGTATTATGCTTTATTTGGAAAATGCATGCTACATGCTCAATGGCCAGTGCTTGAGATTCCAGCCTACAGATGTCAGAATATCAAAGGCAAGAATAGAATCAGTTCTCCATGGCAGAGCCTCATTTGTACATATATGATGGTTTAAAGTTGAAATGTGAGCTCCCTCGTCTTTGGCTTCGTTTGAAGTTTGGGCCCTGGATCTGCCTCTTCTGCCTTTTCAGTTCCTCTTCACTTACTGCCATGTGCCACCTCTGCCCTGGGAAGATGTGTTCCATGCTGCTGCCCAGCTTATATCTTTTGAGATCATATAACTTCCAAAATCTGTTATAACAACTTGACTGCATGTTTACACTACATTATTCATTTAATTATTAAATTATTTTTTGAATTGGTATAAAAAGTGTTTATCATTGATATATTTTCCACATAGAATTCAGGGTGGTACAGACTTACTACTTATATCTGTCCTTTATTTCTGTAGCATTTATTTCCCATTTCCTTAACTGCTTTAACCTTGTGTTTGTACTTTATGTTATTATGACCCACATTCTTGCTTTGCAGGCATAAATAGATTGTAAAATCTCATCTTCCACATGGCAACCAAACTGAATGTCACACAAATTGTAAAAAAATAAATGTTCTACTTCATTCTCAGATGATCTTTTCAAGAATAGGATGGAATTAATAAGGGGCAAATGCAAGGTATTTTTCTTAAGACAGTAATGGTCAATTGAAGGAATGATGGGGAACAACTGGGTAGGCAGCTGTCCTTCTGATATGGATCTGGAGGGAATAGATCACAAGCTGAACACAAGCTACCAATGTCATGCCCTGTGTAAAAGGCAAATATCTTCTGACATATTTAAATATCAGTATAACTTACATGAAATGTGAATAACTCTTCAAGTCTTTTCAACATTATTAAGGTTTTAGCTGGGGTACTGTGGTCAGTTTGGGTTAAGAAAGAGGTGTACAAAGAGGTCAGTTTGGCAGTTAAGAAAGCGGTGTACAAATTGGAGAGATACTGCAGAAACTGTGAGAATGAACAGGGATCTAAAAACATGACCTAAGAGAAAAAAAATGAAAAAACATTTTTTTCGGTAAGTAGAACTTAGAACCGTTTTGTCTGGAGATGGCATAATAATGGTCCTCATACAATGAATACAGCTAAATCACTGTACAAAAGATTCAGATAGAATTATTAACCTCCGTAATGGTGGGTGTTCAGAAGCACTGAATTATCTGGCAAGACTGGAATCTGAAGGTTAGACAACTGCCTCTTCGGACTGATCCTGGCTTGGGTTGGAATGATAGACTGGATAACTTTTTGGGGCTATTCTTTTCTTCCATGACTTTCATTTTATTAATACAAAGAGCTTCTTGAGATATAATATGAATATGTGAGTTGCTATATTTTCTATCACATTATAATGTCAGAGCATTGACTTTTACCATGAAAAAGGAAAAAACAGCTCTTGTGTTTGAAAGGTTAACAGTTGGGACATTAGGATTTTCTGATTAGTTCATACGCAAATGAACATATATGTGTCTATATTATCATACAGATGGCTTCTTTTAATGGGACTTTCTTTGTTAAATATCCACCATTCTCAGGCAGTGGATAACCATTGATATATACAAAAAAGGGTGTTATCAGTATAATCTGCTACATACTTTGCAAGGGGTTTGTTAATAGAATCAACATAAAAAATGCCTCTCCTAATTAGACAGTTTTCTGTCCTTCCTAACTCTACCAATATATTTGGAAGAAATTAAACAGAATGTTGGATGATAAACCAAAACACAGACTATAAAACACAGTCTGTGTATACTCTTAAAGCAGCTATAACTTCTAGAAAGACATAACTGGTTTTCATCTGTTCCGCAACAGACCTTTGTTTACTTAAGGGATATTTTCCTGTCACATTTCCTACCTTGATCACTTTCTGTTCAGTCTCCAGTGCTGTTCAGAAAAGTTATAAAATTTTTTATATGGAAGGAAGATGTATTTTGCTCTTGAAAACTGAGCAGATTACTCTGCTGAATCCTTGCAAAATGTTCTTTCCCAGCCTGAGAATCAATCTAACAAACTGCATGCTAAAAACTAAAACACTGACAGCTATAAAAATGAAATGGAAGGGTTTATAAATTCTAAAATATGAATGCTATTGTCACACACACACAAGTGCACACACATACACAGAATTTTGTTTTATCAAAACTTGTGTGTATGCACCTGTATATGTATGTATACAAATAAAGTTCAGCTATTGTATCTCAGGAGATGTAATTTCCTAAAACTTTCATTAATGAGAAGCCTTTGAGCTTTTGGTACTTTTTCTTCAATTTCGTTTTTTTTTTTCTGTAGCTGCTCCACTGAAAGAATTTCTTTCATGTGCTTTAATACAAGCATACATTTCCATGCAGCTGTTAAAATCTGAATCATTATTGCTCTCTGTTATGAAGGCAATATCCCCTTGCATACAAATATGTTGTCTTCCAAATGCTTTACTTAAATGAATCAATATAAACTCATTTAAATGAAATACATATATAAAATAACTTCTTTGTATTATTCTATCAATTATTTCTGTTTAAACTTGAACCCTCAGAACCTGTTTATGACAGTGGATGCTATATTAAAGATAAACGTATCATCACAGCATTTTACTGATGCATTACACTATTTCATCACTAGAAAAATAATTTTGGTAATATAATATTAGGGCAACACCACAATGACAATGCATTACTTGCTAATAACACTGGCTATTGTAAATAGGTTGCAGTTCCTCCAAAATTATAATAAAACATACCTTTCTAAATGTGTTGTCAGAGGGGCGGCTGCAGGGTGGCCTCTGTGAGGAGAGGCCGGGGCTGCCCCGGGCCGGACACAGCCGGTTCCAGCCGGTTCCAACCCCAACTGACCCACTGCGGGGCACGGATGAGCCCTGCAGCCACGGTGGGGGCGCCTCGAGGGAAAGGTATTTAAGAAAGGGCAAAATGAGGACAAGTGAGGAAAAGGAAGTGGAGAAAAAGCCCTGCAGACACGAAGGTGAGAGAAAAAGGAGGGAGACGTGCCCAAGCAGAGCTTCCCCTGCAGCTTCTGGAGGAACCTGTGCAGGAGCAGGTTTATTCCGAAGGACTGCAGCCACTGTTTAAAATGGTGTTCTTGTTTGCAGCCTTACAAAATTAATGTAGAGAATGAAGTTTCATTATTTGTGATAATAACTGTTGGTAGATTTGCTTATTTTTGAAAGATGCCACTAGAAAATGCTGTGTGAGTGCAGCCTGTCTGTGCACTAGCCAACCAGGCAGCGTTCTCCTTGGTAGTGGTAAGACGCCATCACGGGAAGGATGATGCAAAGAACAATCTGGAGAGAAAACCCAGATACAGGAAAAAGGAAAGATTAAGTAAATACGCAGCCACTGGGAGCTGTGAAAGCAGGAGAATGGATGGGAAGCTCGATGCATTGTAGACATGTCTAAATTACTAGGACAACAGCTTTCATTGGCTCTGTAGGAAAATACTACTTTGGTTTTGTTGGCTGTAGGAAATTTCATAACATAGGAGTACCACTTTTGTTAACAGAGACTTTTTCTGAGTGATTCGGTACATCATCTGTGGTCCATTTTCTCATCACTTTTAAATGTGCCATATATGAATGTGGACTTATCTTAAAAAATATTTTTCCTTAGACAAAGATTTCTGTAAGCCAAATTAACTGAAAACTGAGATGGGACTACACTTTACAGAAAACTTCATTTTATACAAGGCTATTGGGAAGTTGGCCTTATTTTGGCCCTAATTCCTGGGTGTCTGGACCTTTTCAGTTTGCAGCCTGAGACTGGTTCCTACAGATATTGTGGAGGTGATCTACAAAGTAAGAGTTTCCATGCTTATGTCTTCATTCAGATGACATGGAATCTGTAAATATTAAGAAACTCTTTAGCCTGTTCTAGGGGAAAGAAAGCCTAAGTCAGAATTGATTTGAATGTCTAAAGGGAAATTTCAGAACAGGAGGAATTGCTTCCTATGACTATTACCAATAGAAGGAAGATTTTATTAAAAGATTAAATTTGGTTTGTTTTTCTTTTGCTTGACAGTAATCATTGCAAGATTTTTCAGCTTTGTTTTTGTGTTGTTTTTTTTTATTTTTTTTATTTTTTATTTTTTAAACCGAGACATTACTTTTGGCTTTGGACTTTTAATAAAATATTACTTTGTCTAAACTGTGGCCTTTGCCAACACATGCCCATATCAGCTTTCATTTCCCCTCATTGAATCAATTCTAATTTACATCTGTTCTATCATGCCCATAATTTGTCTTTCACAAAGTCATGGCTTATAGCTTCATTAATCATGCCAAAATTTCTAACTTTCAAAGTTTCTATGGATAGCTTGGGAGCTGATAGGGTGGATTTAAGTGTTGAGATTCATCGCTAGTGTTGTAGTGTTTTTGGAATTCTGCAGACGTGTGGTTGCCTTTCATAATGCAGACATTCACTCATTCATTGACCTATTTGAAGAGGAGTCATAAGAATGTCATGCATATTTGCAGAAAGGAGTTTTCCATCTGAAGCTTGAATGCATTATTTATATTTACCGTTATTATTAATTATGTTAGTGTTATATTGTTGTTGTGGCTGTCAATGTTGTTGTTATCTTTACCAAAAGTTAAAATAAAGATCTAGGAATCAGAATTGCCTTCTTCTGCACTTCCAGTGGGTGACCATGGGCAGGCACATTGCTTAGAACTTGCTGTGGGTCAGGTTTTTTTCTGAGTTTAGACAACAGTGTCTAAAAATTCATCTGTGCTAAGAAATGAGACCATGCCACTAAATACAGAACAGGTATCCATCTACCATAGTGAAGATGAATAAGAAAAATACCTAATTTGAATATGCAGAGAATAATAATTCTGTTTCTCTGTACTTCACTTTGCATGCTTCTGGTAGTCTTTGTGCATGTCTCAGTATGTAATTAATTTTTTTAAAAAATGAAGTTTGATTATGTACATCATACTTAAGCACATGCAAAACCACAGACAGGAGTTCGTTTCTTCTGATTGTGTATTTCATCGGGAAAAAGCAGGGATAAAAACTGTTTAATTCTTTGTTCTGTATCTTTAATAAAATAGTACTATAGAGTAGCCTGCCTTCTCCCATAAGCATTTGCACACATTTCATGGAGAGGAGTACTTCTTTTTTTAAAATCTCTTAATTTCTTTACATGTCCAAATGAAACTTCGCTTCAAATTTCTTATTCACCCAGCAGATGTAGAAACAGTCAACGGAATAGTGGAAGTTTATTAATTTCATTGCAGAGAACAATTTCTGAAATATATTTATAAGGTCAAATTGAACCTGATTATAAGCACATCAGTGAGAAACACAGTTGGAACCTCAGGAAGATAGGTAAAAATTGCAGAGATATTCAGTAAACTTTTATTCGCTTTTAAGAACTGTTTAATGGTTAATTTGTTGTTTAAATTTTAAATTTAAGTTTCTATGTCAGTTATGTGATCTGAAATAAACCCTCTGTTGACTAAATGTACTTTTCTGAAAATATGTAATATTAGAAGTGGTAGTAGGATTATTATTCATATTAGTAGTATATAGTATTAGTATTCATATTAGAAATGGGGAAAGAGTACTAAAAGTGGGGAAGCTAATAGCAAGCATTCAAAACCTTATTGTATAATCATCTTGTCTGTGAATGCAGAGTATGAGATATTAAAATGGATATTAATTAATTTGTGAAATGTGAATTATGTTACAAAACCACATTTTGTTCTTTTTATCTCGCTCACTCATATTACATGAATTTATTCTTTATCATGTCTGAAATCCATTACCATGTTACTCATAGCTAGTCTTCATCAATTATATTTTTTATTTTCTTTCTCTGTAAGATAGTGACTGTATACGAGAACTCATCACAAATTTTAGGTGGAATTCCAGCCTCTTTGACATTTTGAAAATTAGGTTTTCAAGGTACATCATATATTTCCTATGGAGACACAGTTTACACTAACTTTCTCAATAAATGATACATTTTTCATTCCATATTTTTCTGTATTCTACTGTAACAGCAAATAGAGATGCAGACTAGTCCTTAAGGCTGATTTTAATGTAATGTAAAACACAGTATGGCTATGTACAGTTATGAATTTTTTCATTGAGCTTTGTTTATTGGAAGTGATGGTTCTGAATGCAGTAGTACGTTGAAAGTTTTTAAGATCTGCCTGATTTTATCAGAAGAGAATGGTTTTAATCTTTCTTAAGTGATACTTTATAGACTCTGAGCTTAGATTGTGCTAATCCATCTCACCTATGTAAAGTTAGACAAGGTGAGGTATTGAGCAGTGAGGCTTACTAGAGAAAAATTTAACACGACCTCTGGAAAATAATCATAAGTAAATAATTCATTTTACACAGATTGCCAATATCAAGACAGAATATATTACCTGTTCTGATGACAGACAATTTCTTTAGCACAATTATTTTATAAAATCTCCAATTTTTTAAAGAAAATGCATCTAATCTTCCTGAGCAAACAAAGGGACTGAATTTAAAACATGAGTTCCTCATCAATGATATAATGAGTAAGAAAGAACAGTGGATGTGTCAGTAAAATTAACAGCTGCTATTGCACTGAGAGATGCATAAACAGTAATCATCACAGAGAAATCAGCCAAAACGACAGGGACAGATTGATGTATGGGTAATAACATTGATTTAGCTGAGTACTACATAACTAAAAATCTTTAGTGCGTTTCTGAAAAGGAGTAAAGAGTATGATAAAGGCTAAAGGAATTTAGAACTCCTGAAGCAGATTTTTTTAAGGGACTGGTTAAAATTTCCAATGAAGAGATTTCTAAGAGCAGTCTTAAAGGATCGCTTTAGCCACAACAAACAGAGGATTTACTGGAGGCAAACATAAACTTCGACCATCTTACTTTGGTTTTAACCAAAATAGATTTATTCTATCATATTACTAGAGGCTGAAATGGATTTAGAGGGCCGTGTATTACTCTCAGTTTCCACCATTGCACACCTTAGTATCTCTGCAGAAGCTGTTTAAATGTCATTGGTTTTATATAAAGGCAATAAAGTGGTTTTGGCTGATGCTGAGGTACAGCACATGTGGGTGAATCCACAGGCCCTATGTTCCTCAGCTTGGTGAATATCCAATAGTGGAGTGCCATCCATATAGCTTTTCTGAACAGCAGTTTCTTCATTTGGGGGGCTACTTGTTGAAAAAGACTGAGTCTGATTGTTGCATCCATCATTTCATTGATTATGTAGGTCCTACTCTCTTGAATATTTACTATAGTTGTCTCATGTAGACACTTCGGGCACAACACTTTATACATACTGTATAAAATAATACATGCTGTGCTAATGCTCTTCTCTGTGCTTTTTACTGCATTACCAGAGACAGTTTATAATTCATACAGGGTTAAAATCAGTATCAAACATATGCTTTGTCAGTTTGGACAAAGGACTAAAATGATGAAGTTCCCTGGATATAAATAACAATCTAATTTACCAAACAGGGGTCATGAACCTAATCCAGTTGTTTCAAATATATATGAACTCAAAAAAAAATCATGAAGTTGGCAATTTCTTCAAGTAGGAAATAATTAGAGACATAAATAAAAGTAAATCAGAAAAATAACTTGAGGTAGCATCTTTTAATGGCCTTACGGGTAACCCATAAAAAAAAAAATATCTCCAGGGTATAATTTTACAGGTAATCAAGGGTCAGAACCACTAAGTGAAATGAGAAGATAAAAATGTTTAGTCAACAAAAGTCTGAAAGCAACATTAGATATCGAGAATAACTTCAGAACAGCATAGGCTGGGAAAATATTGTATTGTTATAGTTAACATCTAGGATAATAAAAGCATTTTTTAACATCTCGTGAGCTCCTGTTGATCATAGAACTTTACAGGATGATACTAAGCAGAAAATACAAATAAAACTTGTTAACAAGTGTAAATGTTGATCAAACTATAAATTCAAAGTAATGTATTGTAACGCCTGAAGTGTTTACATTCAAGGATTTTAGTATTGTATTATTTATCAAAGGTAATTAACTTTGCCAGAGAAGAAGCAATATACAACAGGTTTCTAGAACTAGTTAATAAAATGTCAGCCTTAGTGGGATTTATCTTCGTAAAAATTCTTCACCATTCAGATATTAATATCACACAAACAATTAGTCAGGACTCAGACAGGTCTAGTATAATTAGGTGGAAGTGCTGGATAAATCTGTTAGTACTAAACCATATTGAGAGACAAGAGATTCCAGATATCACATACACCACCAGCAGATATCTTCTGAACTGAACCCCAAACACAGGTTCAGCTATAAGAAGTTAAATACAAACATAAACTAATGTAAAATATGAATTTTCCTTCATAAAAGACATGGCCCTTCAGATGAAAACAGCAACCAGAAATTCGAGAAAATAAAGTTATTCAATAGATGATTTGATAAATCAAGATATAGCACTTGATAACATCTGAGAATCTTCTTCGTGAAATATTGTATTCAAATTGTGAATATTATATTCAAATCTGTATATTTTATTTTCAGATATGAAAAAGGATAATATGACACTGCAGGAGAAGAAAATAACATGAGAAAGAAAGGAAACAGAATGTTGCATGGAGATAAATACAGAGCAAGTAGGTTGTTATTAAGACACATGTAGATGATGGCTTGTTAGCAAATGCTCTGTTTAAGCAAACTCAGGAATTTAAGAGCTCTTAAACGACAGAGGTATTTGCTTCTTTTAATTATGACTAAAGAACAAATGGTGATATTCTTCTGAAACTCCGAAAGCTTACAGAACAGAATAGTTATGCTTGATATCTCAGTGGCAAGCAGTCATCTAAGATCAAAAACTATAATTTGAAATGGCAACTCATACATACACTTTTCATTCAGGGATCTGAATTAGTTTTCATAGGCTATACATCTGAACTGTAAGCCTCAATAGACTGTGAACATCAGGAGTGACTAATTTAAAAAAATACCTAAGTGCTAAAGGAAGAGGCTACAGAAAATCTCATAAATGCCAGGAGACTGAAAAAAAAGATAATGTTTCTATATTTAGCAAGTGATCAGGGCTATGAACCCACTAATATACATATTTTTCCCTCATGCTTATGCATTTTTAAATATTCTAATAGATTCTTCATTTCTTTAGAAATTACTTGCTGATGTAGCTTCAATTAACACTTTATTAGTCCACAACCTCATTAAAAATCTTTTCTGCTCTCTCAAGGGGACACGTAAAGTAAAGTTCCGATTTTAACTATGGAATAACTTTTATACTACGATGCTAGTAGATTAACGTTATCCGCCACTGCCTTGATACAAACATTAAAGTCCGGTGGGAGCCTAACCATTAGCACAAATGAACTGTAAGTCCAGACTTAAAAAACAAAGGCAGAATTGTTCTCCACATAACTTGAGATACAATAAAGAGTATAAAAATGCATCACATGATATTTCGTGTTTACATAAGGTGTAGTAAAAAAAGCTAACAAGTCTCCAAGCAATAAGTGAAGAACACAAAGAACTTTATATTCTAATTTTGTCTCATAAGAAAGGCATGAGGAAATTAAAAAGTCACCCAGAGGGAACTGAGAGACTGAAATTATCAAAGAAGCAGTGGAAAATAGTTGATTAAACAAATGAGAGAGAAAACAAAAGTGCAAGTTAGGATAGAAAAAATTCTCAATAAGGTTGATTTTGGTTTTACTTGTTGCTAGACCTTTGGCCATCACCTGAAAAAATCCATTTTTGCTCGGTCAGCAATATATTCCTGCCATGGCATCTTACATCTTCATGTAAGGAAGGTTGCTTTAAAGATTTAACCCAGAAGAAACTAATGTGATATTAAGAACAAGCTCCAGTGCACAGAGTGCCAAAGAAGAGTTGAACACAGTTATGATAATAATATAGGAAGAGAAAACAAATGCACTCACTTCTATTTTAAAAGACAGGACAGTAGAATACTTGGGTTTGGTTTTTTTCAGCAACAAACAAAAAAAAACAACACAAAAGCAAAACCAAAAAAGCCCAACCTCCTTCTTATCAAGTGGAAGTGTATTGGAACTAATCCAAAGCAAGTGTTTTAATTTTGTAGATATAGGTTTTTTCAGAAGCAGTAAGTCCCAATAGAGTGCAATGATGAAGTGTGAATCAGCAAAATACATAGTAGCTGGGGGTTTTGGATCTTTTATTAAATTTCTTCAGTGGATTGCTCTGCAATTGAGTGAAGATCAGCAGAAAGTTTTATATAAATCCCTGATGAAGAACGAAGTTGTCCAAGGTAGGAAAAGAGGGGAAAAGTTTATGTACAGTAGTGCCTCAGCTGTCCCCAGATGGGATTTCTTCACCTTTATTTAACTCTTCCCTGTACTACAAAAGCTTAATTTAGTTTACTGAGGCTAAAATTCAGATATAGACTAGTAACTATGGATGCTATATGAAGTAGCATTTTTAGCATCATACAGGCAGTTGACTAATTACCTATGTCAAAGGAACACTACAGTACTCAGCAAACATTATTTGAGACTTCAGATAATCCCACTTCTTGCTACATATTTCTCATTATTAAAAAGATGGACACATTCGATCCTTTCTAGAAGAAAATAAATTAATAAAATTTCACGTTACAAGTTAAAATAGAGATAATATTTTTCCAGCTTTATCTTTTGTTTGGAATTCTTCTACCTACAGACTAGGACATTTTAGACATTAGAACTTCTGTTACTGATAATGGGTATTTTGCTTTTAAGCTTTGGTTTTCATCCATATTCTCAAACTTTGGTAAAGAAAAGTAAGCTCTTTTACCCTATTTTATTTCTAAGTCACAGAAGAAACTTATGGAAAACACTTATTGTCCAGGCCGCATCACAAGTGAGGGATAAGCTGGAAGTGAGTTTTACAGCATCTACTGGTTAAAAAGTTATCTTGGCATAGGCCTCTAACACTGAAAACTACTCTATATTAGCTTTAACCTTGTTCTTTCTTTGCTCGCTGTTTGTAATAAAATAGAATGATGTCATACTGATAAAAGTACATCTCTTAAGACAAACTAAGGGTTTGATTAATGATAGAAGAAAGGGCTGCCATATTTACTGCTGGATGATTTAGGATTAAGTGAAGGATAAAACATGTTCAATTTAATGCTCGTTGCCAGACCTTACTCATCTTGCACTGTTGTACATAGTAGTTTATCAGAGTTGATAAAATCTGATTAAGTCTAACATGGTAAAGAAGTCATTAAACTATCTCCTCATTGCAGAGCAGAGTTTTACCCCCACTGAGCAAGGAAATAATTTCAGAGCCAAAACCTTTCTTACATATCGTTCAGTGCTACTTTGTACTACACTGAGGTAGTAGGTCTTAAATCCCGGATCGATCTGAGAAGGAAGACAGTTAACTTAGCACTCCAGATCTACAGTCTTGCCATTATCACTAGCACATAAAGCATTAGCATATTGCAATGGGAAATCACAACTCCCACAGCCAAGGATTAAAATACTGCAGACACAAATAAATAATACACAGTAAATCCCAGGTGACAATGACCAGAATAAACTACTGTAGAACTAGGTTTCTTTTTTTGTATCTGACAATTTGCAATGCTCCCACCCTACTTCATGACTGAACAATATAAAGTTGGCCCTCTCGCATGAATTTACCAGTCATAATAAAATCATGCAGTATATTTAATATACAATTATGACGAGCTGTGTCTTTTTCATATGTACAATACATGAGTTGCGTTAACAAATTACACCCAACTGAACCATAAACTCTATTACCTCTTTCAAACAATCTCAGTAACTTAGAATCCTAGATTATTGCAATGACTCTTTAGATGGCCAAGTTGATAAAAAGAATGTTGTACCTCCCACAGCTTTTACTGAAGCTTTTTCCTTGCTTCAAAAGTCAAAGTCTAAGTTCAACAGAAGTGGAAGGTTTTTTTAGGAAATCATCCCTTTAAAATTCATTGCTTTCAAAATGTTAGTAACCTTAATCACATAGTAATTTCAAACTGTAAGTATTTATAAAATCAATTACATCTCAGTTTTCCAAACTTTTATATGTAAAGACATTGCTATTTCAAAGCAAAGCAGAAAGTCTAAATGGTGTGGCCAATAATGGCATACTAATAGAAAGTAAGATCTAATTTTTTCATTTAATTTAATGCGTTGTATAAAAATATATGTTCCTAATAACTGATATAAATATTTTCAATTTTTCTCTAAAAATGTCTGCTCTGAAATATTTAGTCTCACAAAAAAAAATGTGAAATTTAATACTGGTAAGTTATGATTTGCTGAATTCTTATATCCTGAGGTGTTGTTTTTTGTTTTTGTTTTTTTGAATTAAACTTTACCTTGGAATCATTGTTACTGACTTCTAAAAATTAAACAAAACCTGATCTATTAATTTGGCAAGGACAATTTAGTTATAGAAAATTCCACCAGGTTAGGCTTTAATCACATTTTTTTCTAATAATAATGAAATAAATGTTTTGTGTATTTATATGTGTGTATTTTGTGACTAAAATTTCCAGAGTTGAAAATAAATTTTTTTGTAGAGAAATTACTTTGCAATTTAAATCATAAAAATAAGCCAAATACGCACTTCTCAGTATATTAATTTATTTCTGTAGCTGTTTCAGAAAGAAAGCATAATATGTCATATACCTTCTCAAAGCAGGTCCAAATAAAGCAGGTTGCTCAGGGCTGTGTCCCACGTTCTGAGCATCTCCAAGGATGGAGATTTCCCCAACTCCTCTGTGAAACTCTGACCACCATCATGCTGAAAAAGTTTTCCCTTATATGTAATCAAAATTTCCTGTGTTGCAACTTGTGTCTGTTGCTTCTTGTCATCACTATGTGCTTTCAAGAGAGTTTGGCTCCATCTTCTCTATACCATTATAAAGTTGTAGACATCAGTAAGGTCTCTCCTTAGCTTACTTTTTCCTAAGGCTGAACAAACTAAATTTCCTCAGCATCTCCTCACGTGGCACATGCACCAGAAACCTAATCATCTTGATAAACCTCAGCTGAATTAATTCCATTTTATCCAGGTCTTTCTGGTAATAAGGAGCCTAAACAAGGCATAGCTTTTCAAATACTTTGTCACAAATACTGAATCAAGAGAGAGAATCACTTTCTACAACTGTCTAGCTACTCTCCTGCTGACAGAGTATGTGGTGGGCTTTCTTCTTTGCAAGGGCGTATGGCTGACTCGCCTTCAATTTGGTGTTCACACTAGCTGCCAGACCGTTTTCTGTAAAGCTTCTTGCTATCCAGACAGCACCCAATCTGTCCTGTTGCACTGAATTATTTCATTCCAGATTAAAGACCGCATTTTCTTTTATTGACACTCACGAGCTTTCTGCCAGCACATTTCTCCAGCTTGTTGAGGATCTTTTGAATAGCACCATGTTAATTGCTCCCCCTAGTGTGGCATTGCCTGCTAAATTGATGAGTATGCAAACTGTCACATCAACAAGGTTATTAAACTGTGTTTGCCTTAGTAACAATCCCTGAGCAATGCCACTAGAAACCAACCACCAGTTGGAATTGGTATCGTTAATCAAACCCCTTTGCATCTTATGGCCCCACCAATTTTCTATCTACCTTATTGGCCACTTACCCAGTCCATAAGACACCAGGTTGACTACAAGGATACTATGGGAGACAGTATCAAAAGTCTTGCTGTCAAAGTATACAACATCCACTGCTCTCCATTTACCCACAAAGTCATCTGTCTCATTACAGCTGGCAGTCAAGCTGGCCAGGCATAATTTGCCTTTGGTAAATCCATGCTGGCTGTTCCCAGTGAGCTTGTATGTGTCCTCTTGTCCTTTATGTTCCCAGTAATGGCTCCCAAGAGGCTGATTAAGATTGTACTTCTCCAGATCCTCCTTCTTGACCTTGCTGAAGACATGTGTATGACATTTGACTTTTTTCAATAATACTAACTTTAATAATAATTTTATAATTTTTTTTTGTAATATGGAATATATTTAATCAGTTTTGAGAATACAAACAATTGAACAAATGATAATTTTTGAAGTTTTTTTTAAGTTAGGGACTCTGAATTAAAGAATTTATTTTTTTGAATGAGCGACTAACAAACTAAAACCAGGATTTATTTTTACAAGATGGTAACAAAATCAAACTAAGTTTTACTCTAACTGAAACCACTTTGAGACTCCGATAAACATTTACAATCCACAGGTTCAGAATGTCGTTCAAGAGTTAATACTACACAACCGACAAGAATTATTAAGTTTTATGGCCAATGACCCAAAATGCGCAATCACTCACCTAACAAGGGAGGGCTCTAAACCACAAGGATTTTCCTTGGCTGGTGTCATGACCCAAGGGGAGAGTCCCTGGCTGCAGACCCACTGCTCTAAGGAGAGCTGATTCAAATAGTTCTCCAACAGGGCTCTGTTTATACCCTAGTTAAATCTAATCTGTGGTCAAACATGGTCATGTAGCCCCCTCATTGTCTGAGGACCTCAGCTTTCGCACATTTTGACCAAAATGCATGTGTGCTGACTACCACCATGACAAGAGCCGTGGTGGGAAGTTTTCGTGGGCTGTTGTTGAGTGTTGTTAGGTCTTTGTCAGGTCTTCACCAGGGCAGGTGCATCTGCCACAACAGTTTGTCTTACTTTCCATTAAAGCAAGCATCAATATGATGGTTCAGAGTAACAGAAAACAAAATAACAATAGAGCAAATTACATCATCACCAGCAAGTCTGCATATGCTAGTGAAAAAAAGCCATGGATTTCTCCGTTTGCCTCTGAAGACGTTAGCTTGTTTTTTTCTTGGAATACTGCTAGTCCGTCATTGAAATGCTGTTGTAATTGAGGAAGCTAGCAGCTTTTTCTCCTTATTTTTATTTACATTATATGTTCCTGAAGAAAAAGAATGTGGTAAATTACAGTGAATATAAAGACAGAGCAGAATTTGATTTAGATGTAAGATATTAATGCTCATTTCATTGTTTTTCTCAAAATAACATGTTGAATATTAATACTTTGATTTCATACAAAAAATACTTTGATTTCATACAACAAATATAACAGGGTTAAGTTTTTCCAACGTTTTTTAATTAATATTATTTTCTAACAGACAGGATTCACTAAGTCTTAAATACTTTTCATTATCAATTATTTAATTATTTTACTGATCTAGTAAACACTACAACCATTGCTCTTGTAAATAAAGTACTTCAGTTACTCAGAGTAGATATAGTCTTCATGGTGTAACTGCCAGGAAAGTCCTTCACAACACAAAGATAATCTCTAACAGAAGTAACCACTTCTTACTCCTCAAGCTCTGTTTCTTTGGTATTTTTATTTTCCTTTTCCCTATTAAAAAGTAGCTATTAAAAAGTGTGCTATTAAAAAGTAGCCACAGTTAATAACCGTAATTATTTTGCCAGTATTTAACCCTGGAGTCCTGCAAAGCACAGCCAAGATCCCATATATTTAAAATAATAAGAGCAGTATCAATGAATTGCTTCAAGGAATTATTTATTTTGACTGAAATTTTAGTAATTTTTCTGTAGCATTATTTGGAGTTTAAGAGAATGAAACCTGACTTAATACATCAATAATACCTGAGATATTTAGCTTGGGTTGGACTATGTTTGTGAAAATGCCTTGAGGAAATGTCAAGCTATTTTGTCTTACCTAAAATTAAAATAAAATTACTGATTTAGCTTGATCCATAAACATCTGTTTTATTTTCTTCTAGAGAAATAACATAAAGATGAACATTTAGGAAGTTCTAGCCCACCAATCTGCATCACGCGATTCAGGAACTTACATTTTATTTTCTGAAAATCAGGAACATCAAACACAGTTCTGGAGATCCATTTTCAGAGATGCTTTAAATAGTTAATCAGCTTCAGTATCATTTAAGAACAACCTGACAACAGTGGAAAAGGCTCTAACTCTTTGGGTAAAATTACTGTAACAGAATTATACTCATGTTGATAGCACTCTGAATATCATTAAAAACATTATAAGCAACATACTGCTTCGTAAACGCGGATGCTCAGGCTGAAGTGAAGGAAAAGGAATAGAATTAGAAGCACACAGAAAACAAATTTAAGGCTAGAACATAATTCAGCCTGACTGCGATTCAGCTCCCAGGAGGGTGGTAAGATGTCAATCTTATATAAATATTCGAAAAAAGTAATTAATTTTTGTATGATTCTTTTGCAAACAGCAATCATGGTGAACAATTTTGGTTGCTTGATTGCCGGTACTTTAAAACAGTAAGCTGACTATATTTAACTCAGGCTGTTGTCCATTCTGTTTTACACTCTGAAAACATAATGTTATTACAACAATAACAAATTTTAAAACTGAAACACACCTACAATGGGCAACATTACATGTATTGGCCATTGTGTCATAGATTTGCTTTTCATGTACCAACAAAGTACTTCAGGCTTATAAACAGGAAAAATCTTGCTTCTAATGGTCACATTTATCAATGTAGAAACAACGATATTGCATTCCTAAAATATCAGATATAATACATACATTTAAATCAACCACAGTTGATTTATCAATTTAGTTAATCAATTAGTGCTTTGACATATTAAGTTTTTATATTATTATACACTAGTATGTATATTATTATTACATATTATTTTTATATTATTATTGACTACAGTGAGTATTCCTAATGTATTCTATATGCTTTCATTATAACTTTAAGTGTTGCATAATATACAGCGAGAATATCGTAGTCTAAAGTCTGGTGATTTGCAGCTGTTGTTCTAATTAGGGAATAGCCATTTATTGGAGATTAATGCTCTGTTTTCTGTTATGTTTGTTTGGGAGAGAGTGGCTGTTTAGAAGCATACAGAGGATTTTTTGTAGTAGAAATCATTATGCCTACTTTGTAATGGTAAATGACATTCAGGATGACATATTTTGCTTAAATGTTAATATTTTGCTTATAACCATTGCTAACCCAGCTGTCTGCAGTTGCAAGATATTTAAATTGAAAATGGGAGCATATAGCTTGATTGTTTTTAATTGGAAATCATGGTTATTGATAACATGTCATATTGCACAGTCATCTTTGTTGTGCATCTAAAAGCATAATATAAAACCACCAAAATAGTAGACTTCTCTTATATCATTGTCCTTCAGGTTAATATTACAGTATCATAATATTTTTCCTAATCTTTATAGAGAAGTATCTATAGAAGTTTTATCAAAAAGATAGCGTCATTAACTCATCTGTCACATGGATAGTTTATTTGTTTTCCTTCCATACAGAGCTGCAAAGTCAACTACTGATAGGAATGTTTTATACTAGAGAGCAGACAGGGTTTTGTTTTAAACTTTACTGTAGCAATGCCAGTATGATCTGCAAAACTCTTAGTCTCTGAGATAGCTACAACAACACAAAAGTAAATTATAGATTAGGACCAGTACTCTGAATATATTCTAATTGTGGAAGCAGGACAAATCAATTCATGTGGAAGGGACTCAATTATTTAAGTCAAACTTTGCTGTCAAATGGGTAAACTTCTATATTGTGCACCATGTCTCTTTTAGGTGTCCACTTTCTACCTTGAATTTTTTGCCTAGTGATAACATTGTTCACAGATGTAGCTAGTTCAGGTCAGTACTTGACACACCAAAACAGCAATGCATTCATTCCCCGATAGACTTTCCACTTGTTGATCTAGTTATATGCCTAAGAGAGAAGATATATAGACACACGAATCTGTGCAAATTGATTATTACAACAGTAACTAATTTTAATACTGAAACACACCTACATATTAACATATTCTGGATAGAGTTCGCCTTGTCTAGCTCTTTCAAAAGTGTGATAAAGATGATCTTGCAGATTTTAAAGTGTTTGCTTTTAGAAGTATTAAATACTCTGTAGGGTTACTGTGAAATGAACAATCTTCCTTGATTGTGTTATATGGATATGCCATCTGATTTTTTTTTTTAAAAGACAAAAAAAATTTATTAAACTATTCTGACTTTGACATAGTTTGAGGATTTGAGGATTTCCATTAGGTAGCAGAAAGTGTTACTAGGCTTTCTTTATGGAGAGTATCTTTGGGATTCCTTTATTATAAATACTTTGTCCATAATTTATTATTCCTTATATCTGGAAGTTCCTGCGTACATGGTACCAGTGCAATGCTACTTTTATCTATTTTCTTCTTGCTAACTTCACTATGCTAAAAGTGGAGGTTAACAGAATTTTGCTGTACAGTATTGCTATGTTCATAACCAAAAACTCTTTTCAGCCATTCTAAATGTTTCCAGATATTTTAACTGATAGTCAAACCACCAATACCGATCTGTGGTGGCATCTTTGTAGAAGTTCCCATTTACCTTCCATCCAGAACATATCAGTTCTACTGATAGTAGAACATATCAGTTTACAGGTACTTGAGTAATTGCCACAAAAATATCTATTATTTTACCTGCTTTGAGGCAACTACTGATATTCAATGCTGTGGTAAGTCTGCCTCATAGTTGTAATCTTTGGCCCATAAGCGATATTTCAGCATTAATAAAAAACCTACTCTGTTTCCTAGAAGAAGCTATCCTTTTCTCATGCATGCCCTAAACTGACTTAAGCCTCCCAAGTCTAATAACTGTGGAAAATGCCGGTGGCTGGCTGTCAGTTTTGTCCACAGAGGCACTCTAGCAGTTACCAGAGAGCTGACCAATATTGGCAAAGTGAAAATTAATTTACATTTAGACTGCTAAAAAAACCCTTTAGCTCTTATGGAGTTCACCAGCTCTGGAAGCTGCTGAGGTGAGAAGGACTTGGGAGCACTAATCCATCACTGAGTGGCTGTGGGATGTTTCTGCCATATAGCTGTGACAAGAAAAAATGCAGTGTTACAGTATAACGTGAAAGGTCTTTCAAGGTGTGCTGTTTTGGCTGGGATATGGGGCTGGCATGGGGCTATGTTTTGGATTTGTGCTGAAAATAGTGTTTATAACACACAGGTGTTTTCATTATTGCTGAGCAGTGCTTACACAGCACCAAGGCCTTTTCTGCTTTTCACCCCACCCCACCGGTGAGTAGGCTGGGGGTGCACAAGGAGTTGGGAGGGGACAAGGCTGGGATGGCTGACCCCAACTGACCAAAGGGACATTCCATACCATACAAACCTTATGAAGAACGACTGAGGGAGCTGGGGTTGTTTAGCCTGGAAAAGAGGAGGCTGAGGGGAGACCTTATCACCCTCTACAACTACCTGAAAGGAGGTTGTAGAGAGATGGGGGCTGACCTCTTCTCCCTGGTGACAAGTGATAGGACGAGAGGGAACGGGTTCAAGTTACGTCAGGGGAGGTTTAGATTAGATATTAGGAGACATTTTTTCACTGAAAGGGTTATTAAACATTGGAATAGGCTGCCCAGGGAGGTGGTGGATTCACCATCTCTGGAGGTGTTTAAAAAAAGGGTAGATGGGGCACTGAGGGACACGGTTTAGAAGTGTCTCTTGTCAGGGTAGGCTAAAGGTTGGACTCAATGATCTTAAAGGTCCCTTCCAACCTCAACAATTCTATGATTCTATGATTCTATAACATCACGCTCAGCAATAAAGGCTAGGGGGAGCTTGGCCAGGGTGCTGCTGCTTGGGGACTGGCTGGGCATTGGTCAGTTGTGGTGAGCAATTATTTTAATTTACATCACTTGCCTTTCTTGGGTTTTATTTCTCTCTCTTTGTTATTTTCCTTTTCATTACATCATCATTATTGTTGTTGTTATTAATAATAAAACAAACAAAAAAAACCCAACTGTTTTTATCCCAGCCCATGAGTTTTTTCACTTTTACCCTTCTGACTCCCTCTCCCCTCCCACTGGGGGAAATGAGCGAGTGGCTGTGTGGTACTTAGCTGCCGGCTGGGCAGGGAGTCAGGAAAACATAACAATCACTGTGTCATGACCTTTAGGAGACCTTGCCTTGGAATACCATTCAAAATTCTGTTCCACGTTTGCATTGCCTTCATAATCTGTGTTCAGAAAGCATACCACAGAAGTATCTGACACAGGAATAGATGAAGAGAAGGGCCATTAAAATGAATACCAAAATAAAACAGATATTTAATGATTTCTTTCTTTTTTTGTAGATTGGCAAAAAGAACAGATGAATCTGACTATTCTTGATGAACACATCAGTGTAAACATAAAAAAGTTAGAAAAAATATTTCAATTACACGCCAATGGCTTCATTTACAAACCAAGGATTCTATCTAGATGAAAATTAGAAGACCTTTAACTGTTAAAGAAATCTATTTCTGCGCCGTTTTTTTATTCACTGCAATAGTAATAAGAAAATTATTTTTAAGGTGGACCTTAGTAAGTTCAGGAAAAGGACTGTTTTATCTGAGGACTGTGTTAACACAGGACTGGATTAAATGATAGAAAGTCTGTTTCATTTATGCAATCACCTCGCATACATGAAACTCTCTCCCATTACTGCTGTGTGTCAGTACCCTTCTGGATCCACGCAACAAGCAAATTCCATCTGGTTGAGACTCAGCAACAACACTGTCAAACATAAAATACTAGAAATTCGGAGATATCCACAGAAAGTGTCTGCTTCTCAACCAGGATGCATTAACTTTTGATGCCTGCTTCCATGTTGTTCAGCTATTTGTATTATCAAGCCTTCAAACAGGAGGCTAATTAACAGTTTCAGACTCAGGTCAGGTGCACCCATTAATGAAACGGTGGGTTAAACTTGCAAGATATGTTCTGGACCCTGGGCCATTAAACTTCTACCTGCGTTAGTCAGGTAGATTTGTTTTGGGAGGCTGGCTGTCAAAGGAAGATTGTTAGATATCACCTTATCACTGCAGTAATCTGTCCCTTCCCTGCTGAATAACTAATATTTGAATCTTACAGGTCTTGTTCAGGCAAAAACCTTTAGTGTAAATTGTCATAACTCACTGGTTACTGAAAGGGAATCCAGGTTTTATTTAGAATATATCCCACATGTGTTTACTGGATTTGGCTGGGATGGAGTTAAATTTTCTTCATAGCAGTTCATATGGTGCTGTGTTTTGGATTTGTGACCAGAACAATGCTGATAACCCACCAGTGTTTTAGCTCTTCCTGAACAGGATTTGCAGAGCGTCAAGGCCATCTGTTTCTCACTCTGCCCCCCAGTGAATAGATTGGGAGTGCGCAAGAGGTTGGGAGGGAACTCAAGCATGTGGATAACCCAGATTAGCCAAAAGAGATATGAAGTGCCATGTAATGTCATATTTGGTAGTAAAATGCATGAGAGTATGTTTAGGAAGGTTAGGTATCTTTCACATGGGAACGGGATGGGCATCAGCCTACCTGTGGGAGGTGATGAGTGATTGTGTTTGCATCACTTATTTTATTTTGTCTTCTCTCTTCTTCCACTTTTCCTTTGCTTATTAAACTATTTTGATCCCCACCCATGAGTTTTCTTGCTTTAAATCTTCCTTTTCTCCTTCCCCATCCCACTGGAGGTCAGGGTGGGGGAGAGTGAGCGAGCAGCTGTGTGTTGCTTAGCTGCTTACTGGAGTTAACCCACAACAATGTGAAACCCTCAGGATCCGTTTTTTTCAGATCATCTAACAGAACATTTGTTAATTTAAAACATTGAGATCAGGCATGGAACATAAATAATCCGCACTGTTGCAGAAGAGGAGCCTACATATTATGGCATTAGAAGTTTTGCATTAAAGGCAAGAAGTTCTGCATTGAAGATATGGAGCACTGGCTTTAACTTGCGTATTGAATAAACTCCAACAATTCAAGGAAGGCAAAAGAGCCTATAGATAGAAGAAATATGATATATTATTTGCATTTATGTTGGAACACCTGAAAATAAAATACTTTTTTTTAATATCTACATGTCAGTGTTCAGTTAAACTAAAATTACTTTCTATTCAAATAGAGAATGAATATATATATAAATTTAGATTAAAATAATTCTACCAATTGAATATTCTTTTCAGCAGTTATGAGTACTTCATCTAATGAGATCAACTTTTCATGCACAAAAAGAGAGAAAAAAAATCAAAGGAAAGATTCTGTAAAACCTTGAAAACTTCCTTGGTGCTTTTTTGACAAATGCTGTTGATTAACATTCCAGCCATGTCATGTAAAATATCCTAATTATAGTACTACCGTGCATGATGGAGATTAACAAAAACATACTTAATGACAGAAAATCTATTAAAAAGATGTTTTGTTAAAATTAGGAAAGCCTTTTTTCACTAAGTGCTCAAATGACTGACAAAATTAATTGTGCTATTAGTCAAAAAAGCAACAGTTTATTTGCTAATATTTAGTACAATATATTTTCTGCAATGGCCATCTTTTATTGTTTAACTTTTTATAATGTGTAGTGGCCAAAACACTTGTGATTCACTGCAAATATTTATTAAGATTAATTTAATTTAATTAACTTTTTCATACAGATCTCTTATTCATGAAAATCAAAATAAAAGTAAACTGCAATTGGATCTGTTCAAACCTGTAGCTGTCAATTCCCATACAAGTTTTACAGAATCTACTCAAATGTGCATCTTTTGTTTATTGTTCAGCATGGAAAACCACACAATAAGGACACCACCACCACAGATGGAGCTATGAGTTTAAAACTAGTCAGTAAAACTTTTCCAGATAAAGGAGTTCATGCCTTTCATAGATGGATGCAACTGGCCATCTGGCAAATAGAATAAATGTTCTGTGAAGTTCATTTTTATCAGTGTGTAGGGAAAATGTATTTAGAACCTTTTAACATTGTGCTATAAAGAGAAATTAAGGATATAATGATTTACTGCACTGTATTTCAAAAAACTAGGAAGCAGTAGCGTACTAGTGGTGCAAGAGTGTCTTCACCAGCAAGTCAGCCAGGCTTCTAAGGAGAGATTTAAACTAGACTTACTGGGGGAGGGAACGGGGCTTTGAACCAACAGGGAAACACCTCTGAAATGCCTCAAAGGAATTAGGGTGTGGTGACACAGTCAATAACCCAGCTGAAATGTCTCTGTACCAATGCACATAGCATGGATAAAAAACAGGAGGAGCTGGAAGCCTTTGTGCAGCTAGAAAGCTAGGATATAACCACTATCACTGAAGCCTGGTGGGATGAATCACATGACTGGATTGCTGCAATTCATGACTATAAACTGTTCAGAAGGAACAGGCAAAGAAGGACAGACTGCGGGAGGGGTTCCCTTCTATGTAAAAAAAAAAAAAAAAGATTGATTGCATAGAGCTATCTTTGAAAGACAGTGATGAACAGGTTGAGAACTTACAGGTGAAAATTAGAGGCCAAGCCAACCAAGGAAATCTGGTGGTTGGTGTTTACTACAGTTTACCTGATCAAGAGGAGGATGTTGACGAAGCATTCTTACTTCAAGTACAGGAAGCACCATGCTCACAGACTCTGATCCTGCTGGGAAAATGTCTGTCACCCTGACATCTTCTGGAAAAGCAGCACAGCAAGCTGCAAGCAGTCCAGGAGACTCTCTGAGAGCATCAGGAATAACTTCTTGATCCAAGCGACAGACAGCCCGGTGAGAGGAGAAGTGTTACTGGACCTGTTACTTACCAACACAGATGAACTATTTGAAAAGTCATGATTGGTGGTAGCCTGGGCTGCAGTGATCGTGTTCTGTTGGAGTTCATGATCTTGAGAGATATGGGCCAGGTAAAGCGCAGAGTCAAGACCCTGAATTTCTGAATTTTCAGTTGTTTAAGGAATTTGCGGATGGGACCCCCTGGGAATACTGCCCTTAGGGATAAAGGAGCTGAACAGAGCAGGCAGTTCTTTAAGGAAATCTTTCTTAGAGCACAAGAGCTTACAAGAGATTACCATGTGTAAGAAATCGGGCAAGGAAGGCAGGAGACCAGCATGGCTGAGGAAGGACCTCCTGGTTGAACTAAAGTGCAAGAAGGAAATGCATTAACAGTGGAATGCTAAGGCACAGTTGGAACAGAATTTGATAAGGAAGGTAAAGAGTAATAAGAAGGGCATTTACAGGCACATTGGACAGAAAATAGAATAGAATAGAATAGAATAGAATAGAATAGAATAGAATAGAATAGAATAGAATAGAATAGAATATTATATTTCAGTTGGAAGGGATCTACAACAATCACCTTGTCCAACTGCCTGACTACGTACTGAAAACGTAATCCTCCTGAGAAATAAAACAGGAGACTAATGATATGGAGAAGGCTGAGGTACTTAACAATTTCTTTACCTCATTTTTCACTAGCAATCACTCTTCCCACATCTCTCAAGTTCCTGAACCTCAAGGCTGGGGAAACCAACTACCTCCCATCATAAGAGAAGATCATGTTTGAGACCACCTGAGGAACCTGAACATACACAAGTCCATGGGACCTGATGAGATGCATACCAGGATTTTGAGAGAATTGGCAGATGTAGTTGCTAAGCCACTCTCCATCATATTTGAAAAGTCACAGCAGTCAGGCAAAGTCCCCAGTAACTACAGAAAAGGGAGTATCATACCCATTTTGGAAAAGGATAAAATGGAGAACCCTGGGAACTACTGACTGGTCAGCCTCACCTCCATGCCCACGGAGGCATGGAACAGGTCCTCTTGGAAGACATGTCAAAGTATATGGAACACACATCAAAGCATATGAAAGAGAAGGAGATGATTAGAGCCAGCCAACATGGTTTCAACAAGGATAAATCATGCCTGACTAACCAAGTTTCTTTCTACAATGGAGTAACTCCATCAGTGGACAATAGAAGAGCAACTGATGTCATCTACCTGGACTTCTGTAAGGCCTTTGATACAGTCACCCACAGCAATCTTACCTCTAAATGGGAGACATATGGATTTGATGGATGGACTATTAAATGGATAACGGATTGGCTGGGTGGCTGCATCCAGAGTTACAGTCAATGGCTCAATGTCCAAAAGGAAATCAGAAATGAGCAGTGTCTTCATCAATGACATAGGGGGATTTGGTGCATCCTCAGCAAGTTTGCAGATGACACAAAACTAAGTGGTGCAGTTCATATGCTAGAGGGAAGAGACACCATCGAGAGGCTAGACAGGCTTGAGAAGCTTCACGAAGGTCAAGATGTCCAAATGCAACATCCTGCACCTTGGTCAGAGCAATCCCCAGCACAGACTAGAGCATGTGCTAATATGGTATGAGGTTCAACAAGGCCAAGTGCCAGGTCCTGCACTTAGGTCACGACAACCCCATGTAACGCTACAGACTTGGGGAAAAGTGGCTCTAAAGCTGCCCAGCAGGAAAGGACCTACTTGAAAGGAGGTTGTAGCGAGGTGGGGTTCAGTCTCTTCTCCCAAGTAACAAGCAATAGGACAAGAGGAAATGGTCTCAAGTTGCACCAGGGGAACTTTACAATGGATATTAGGAAAAAATTCTTTACTGAAAGGGTTATCAAACATTGGAATAGACTACCTGAGGAAGTGGTTGAGTCACCATCGCTGCAGGTATTTAAAAGACATGTAGATGTGGTGCTTAGGGACATGATTTAGTGGTGGTTTTTGGCAGTGTTAGGTTAATGGTTGGACTTGATGATCTGAAAGGTCCCTTCCAACCTAGACAATTCTATGATTCTATGATAGGAGTAGAGCAGCCCTGTGGAGAAGGACTAGTGGATACTGGTGGATGAAAAATTGGACGTGAGCTGGCAATGTTCACTTGCAACCCAAGAAAGCTAACTGTATCCTGGGCTGCATAAAAACAAGTGCAGCCAGCAGGTCGAGAGGGGTGATTCTGCTCCTCTACTCCATGCTGGTGAAACCCCACCTGGAGTACTGTGTCCAGCTCTGGGGCCCCCAGCATAAGAAAGACGTGGACCTGTTAGAGCCAGTCCATAGGAGGGCCATGAAATGATCAGAGGACTAGAGCACCTCTTGTATGAGGAAAGACTGAGAGAGTTGGGGGTTGTTCAGCCTGGGGAAGAGAAGGCTCCAGGGAGACCTTTATATGGCCCTTCAGTATACAAAAGGGGGCTTATAAGAAAACCAGATAAAGGCTTTTTTAACAAGGCCTGTAGTGACAGGACAAGGGACAACAATTTTAAACTGAAAGAGGGTAGATTTAGATTGGACATAAGGAAGAAATTTTTTATGATGAGGGTGGTGAGACCCTGGAACAGGTTGCCCAGAGAAGCTGTGGATGCCCCATCATTGGAAGTGTTGAAGGTCGGGTTGGATGGGGCTTTGAGCAACCTGCTCTAGTGAAAGATGTCCCTTCCCCTGGCAGGGAGGTTGGAACTAGGTGATCTTTAAGGTCCCTTCCAACCCAAACTATTCTATGATTCTAGATTCTATGATGCCATGATTCTATACTTTTGAGGGTTCAACATGCAGAATTGCTTTCAATATGGAAGAAAAGAGTAAGGTAGTTAGCAATGAAAATGGCTAGCTCTCTTTGTGCATACCTGTGAGTTAACATATTGATATTACAACTTTAAAAAGCTAGAAAATAATGCTTATTTCCATTTTAATTATTTTGAATAATAATATTCACTGCTTGAGGACATTTTTCATACTACCACTAGTTGCATACTACCACTAGTTTCATACTACTTTTAAACAACAAATAAATGTTGGTTATATGACTTTGTTTAGGGTACTAAAAAAAGAAATAGTAATCTGTAATTTATCTAAATAAATATCTTATGTTACTTTTTCATAATGATCGAAATTTCATAACAAACACCAAAGTAGTTTTTTGGCAATCAGATGCTTTCATAAACAAGTTATATAACTAAATTTTTAACTGCTACTAAAAAATGTATCTATGGGATTTCAAAATAAATAGTATATTTAAAATTGTTCATAGTTTTATAATTAAATCTAGTATACAGAAAGCAAAATCCATGCATAGGTAAAATGCATTAGGAGAGATTTTCTTTCAATACTAGTTGCAGAATATGGAAGGGCAATATTGTATTTCTCTTCAGAATTTGTACCTTTTAAGTAATTTTTGATATATGCCCACTAGCAACAATTGTGGCACAGGATTCTCCAAGAAGTTTTATAAGACACATTACTGTTTCTGACACAAAGAAACCAATATGCCTGTATTTGGTTATTTCAAATGGCTTCAGTAAATTTTAGCTGCCATCAGTCTCTCTGCATATACACGAACTCCTGTTCCTTCTCCTGGTTTCATTCCAAATACAAAACATCCATTTTCTTTTCCACCAAGCATTTTACGTATAGATTCCTACATTTGAAATCAAGGGTTTATTATCTGTTGAGTTTTTGCCTTGACTTCATCTGACAATAGGAACTAACTTTAGATCAAGCCTCATACCAAAAATTATTGTAGAGATTTTTAGAACATAAATTTATGACTTCTTCAAAGTTTAATTTAAAATGTATTATGATTGACTTCCTTTTGCATATTAAACATCAAAATGATCAGTTACAAAGAGGTCATGTTTATTCTGTCTCATTCATCCAGGACTTCAAGAGCTAGATCCCTTTTGTATTTTGACTGCCTGAGAATACATAGCAGAAGGTCATTTTGTGGCATTACAAGTAGCATAAATCCATTTTATGATTTTCTAAATTGCCTATGGAAAAGAGTAATCACAATAGCACACCTCACATTTGAATGCAATTAGTATGTGAACGCAAATGACAAGTTAGCTATATGAATCGTTGCCTATTGAAAACATAAGCATACAAAGGAAAAAAACAAGCAAGGCTTTTTATGCAGGGAGACTGTCCTGGTTTTGTCAAATGACCTAAAAGAAAAATAAGTAAATAGTAATAATGAGAAGATTAAGAGTAAAACAGGATTACAAAGAATATCAATAAATTACTGTGTTGTAAAGGTACTTAATAGCCTAATGGTAGGTCTCAAATATTTATTCATATTCTATATGCAAAGTAGAGCACAGAACCAAATTCAAACTCTACTTAATGAAATGCTGAAATCAATGCAGGGGTTATAAGGGGTAACCATTTTCAGTCTTTTGGCAGCAACTATATATGCAGTTGTAGATCACATGAACTTATGATTAGGCAAGCCCTAGATACAGAAAATGCATCTTTTTTTCACTTAAATTCACTTATCATTCACATTCATATTGTACCATAAGAAAAGAGAAAGAATAATAACTGATGCTGAAAGAAAAAATTACAGGTAAAATGTGGTTCATTTAAATTTTTAATGTTACAATTCTTAAACTCAGCTCTTGCTATCTATCTTGTACATTGTCATTTTCTAATATGTTTTTATAGTAAGTATGAGGAAATATAAGTCATATATTGGAGTGATCATGTCAGCTTTTAGTGAAATAATACTGCATGTTTTTCCATCCCAGTCGCACTCTATACAGTAGATGTACAGCCACACTCTGTGATTTACAATGAACAGAAACTACTAAAGACAAATCTTATTTAGTGCCCCAAAGAGGTAGCAATATCTGGGCTTCAACAGGTCCATTGTTCTGAACTAGTATGCTGTGGCTTGTTCTATTATTGCTTTTGAGATATGCAGAATGATCATTGCAAAAGGCAGAAAAAAATAGCCCCTACTGATTATTCAGTTTTATGTCAGAGCAAGTAAAAGAAGCACAGGTGAAGAGCTGAAAAATACTTATTGACGGATGTTTTCAAGTGCAGTAATCAGCATGAAAGATTAGAAGCTAAGAGCTGGCAAATAAAATACAAACTGCACTAAGAGAACAAGAAAGAAAGTTGGCCATGAGATTCGTGAACAATATAAAATAATGGGGAATAAGGTTGAACAACACCCAGTTTCTGAAGCTGGTTCTTCTGATGACGTCAGTAGAAGTTTTGTTACAAACCCCGACAGGAGAGGGATAGAGCATTCTTTGTACTAACTGTAACCTTGACAATTTTAGGCATGGTTCATAACATCTGCTTCAATGAACAGCAGCTGGCTAATAACTTGACAAAATACCAGCTGAATTAGAAAGCTGTGAATCACTGAACTCTACCAATTACATGCTCAAAAGATTCCGTGAACATCAAAGCTCCATGGATGCAAGCGTAGTGAGCATTTGTAGCACCAGTGTCCTAAGAAATGAAATGCTAGTAGTACATTTTGTAGTCTATGCCATTATTCTGTGGTAAAAATGGCAAATGCATAATTATGAGCTCTGTGTTTGCAATTAGTTTTTGGTGGGTCAGTTTGGGCAAACTATTGGAATATATTTGTTTCCTGTGTTTGATAGACTGGTAATACAGCTTGTAATTTGTTGTAAAGTTGCCTAGTTCTTTGGTGGATGTCCAGCAGTAATTAAAAAAATGAAATAGATTCACATATAATTGTGACCTTTGTTGGAATCTTTTAGGACTTAAGCCTTTGCGCTAGGTGCTAGAAAGCCTTTGTGAAATATTAAGCAACGACTTTTCCAATATAGAGGTCTTCAGTAGTCTTCAGAAACTTGCATACTCAGATTGTTGCTAAGCATCTTATTTCATACGAGCTTTTGGATTTAAGCGAATACTGAGTTGAACTCTTAGGGCTGTAATTCGTGACCAAATGTTTGACATAAGTATCCACATGAGATACAGAAAACCCACTTAAGCATTTCCAATGTAGACACCACAGTGTTGAAAAAAATAGTTACCTGGCCCCAGGAGTGTGATTCAGAGCACATAATTTAGATACTTAGACTTCTTATATGACATATGGGAAGGATGTAGTGATGAAGAGTGATTAATGACTATGAATAGTGATTCAGAAAGATTACATGCTGAACATAAAGTAATCGATCGTCAGAATGTTTTAATGCTTTCAAGCCACGATAGCTGCAGGAGGAGCTGCTCGAACAACATTTTGCAATTAGACCAAAGACAACTCACCCAAGGAGTAGCTAGCCAATACTGAACTCCAACCTTAGCCTTAGAAAGCTAAACGGCATATTCTTTGCTTCTCAGATGAGTGCTTTACTCACCTGACTAAAAAATATTTGGACAAGGCACTGGTCTTGAGCAGAGATGGAGAACCATTCTTCAGCCAAGCATGTAATTATTAATGATCCAAATAAAGCAAATGAAACATAGACTGGTTTTAGTTAAGCAGTCAGTGAAATAAACTCTGGGATGGGCAAGCAAAGACTTCCATGCAAAAGACTGGATCAGATACAACACACTTTTAGCTAAGGAGGGAACTGAAGTCAAAGTCTTTTTCACTTACATTTTAGACAAGTCACTCTTAAGCAATGGATGAGTACTGGCCCCTCATCTTTTCCATTTATGTTTTTGAGCTAAACTGAAAAAAACCTTCTGCACTAATCTATGGTTTTAAAAAGCTGACAGCTTAAATCAACTCAGCCTCTTGGAAAAGTGTTAATTTCTCTCTGAATCATAATTGTGCTTGTACAAGTAGTGATATACAGGAAAAAAAGAGGGAATTATAACTTGCTCATGTCCAATCTCAAACAGGTATTGTTGTGCAGCATCTCATCTAGTAAGGTTAGGGTTATTTCTGTCCCCCAGGAATTAGAGTGCGGCACTTCTGCCATGAGTAGCCAACAAGGGAACTTCTAGCCTATGGTGTCACAAAATGAATCCAACTCTATCTGATGCTGTAATAGCAAAGCAGAACAGGTAATAGTTATACAGAAGATTTGCCCCAAAGATCCGGACTACATCTGCCCCATTATAATTGCTGGCACTCAGGAAAAAAACAATGAAGCCCAGAGGCACTCTTCACTTTACATCCTTGCAACGTATTTGGGGCAGGAGGCCAGAAGGGGATAGCAACCCAGGTAAAAATCCCCAGTTTGCTTTAGATATGAAGAAGGTGAAAGAGATTGGTGTGGGCTTGCTTTGGACGAGTGAGGCCATTGACAGGCAATCAAAGTTAAAAAGCAATAAATGGATAAACAGCGGGAACACATCCACAGGTGTTCAACAGCTTGCAAAAGTGTGTTTGTATTGCAGAAGATAAATCTTTGACTAGAAATCACTGTTCACCCGCTATACCCATGAATGTTAGATTTCATATCACTGAGTGGTATGGTCTGGTCCCTCAGCCACCCCACCCTAAATTCACCATGACAATTAGGCCACGCTTGCATGACCTATCTCATCACGTTGTGAGAGCACCTATCACTAGAGTGTCATTTATTTCTGGCAAAATGAAATTATTTTCCAAAGTACTTATTCAGAATGAGAATGAACACATCAATATTTGATTGTCAGGTAAGGATCGGTAATGCTGTGTGAATACAGAAGAATCTGTGTACAACATATGTGCATAAATATGTGTTCGGAAGAGTGGATTTTTTTTCTAATCATTTTATGCACGTATTTTATGCCTTGCAAATTTAATACTATTTTTATCTTTTTCTGTTTGTTTTTCCCCCCCCCCCAGAAGACTGTTGCACATACAGCAAGTTACTGGGAGTATTTCAAACTTTATTAACCTTAAAACTCAGTCATTTGAAAAATATTATATTTAACAAATTACAAAATGTCATAAGGCTGACAGAGAGAGGTTTCATTTAGGGCCAGTCATTGCCATTAGCAGTTTAGCAGAACACGTTCCTAGAAGGTGAGAATGACCTTTCTTGATGAACAACTTCCTGTGGTTATTCCTCTGCCAGTGGGATGAGGAATGCTTTATGTGATGCAGCTGTTGAACATCATAGAATAGTAAATTACCCTAACCACTCAATTTGCCAGAGTCCTAGGGTTTTTTAGTATATTTTATTTTTTATTTTAATTTTAAAATATATATCAACTGGCTGTACTTGGAAATACTCCGGTTAACAGCCTTAGAAAATGGAAGCTTCTGTCACAGAATAGCTGGTAGTAATACAAGCACATTCACTATAACTGCACGCCTAAGCCAAACCAAGGAAGGAGAAAAGGTTGTTTAAATTCTGTTCCTGTTCACTTCTTGGCTGCTTTTTTAATGCTGTTAACAATTTGCAAACTGGGATAAGTCTGGATAGAAAATGTGCTAGCACTGCAAGTAATTTTTACACAGCCAGCCTCTGTAAAGAGAGGGCTTTTAATTGCTGTTAGTGGTCCAGGCTGGAATTATTATAATTGAGAGAAAATTTCCTTTAAATATTAACAAGATTTTGAATAATTTTTTCTCTGAAACAAAACCCACCAAATCCATCTTTAAAGAAAACAGTTGGAAGTGGTATAGGGATAAGATATAAATAAATAAAGGAGTTGAGCAGATTCAAAGTGCCCAATAACATACTTATGATTCAGTCCTTTTTTTGCCCTCTCCGTTTTCCTGTGCATCTTATCTTAACCATGCTTCTGCTATTCAGCTACCACTTCACTTGATACAAATTTGAATACCCTTGCTAATGAAACCTTTAAAAATTCCTTACGGCACTAACTTTCTGCACGAGCCCAGAAACACAATGTTTGAACAGTAGTGTGACTATCTACTGCCTTAACAAGGCACAGGAATTAGGAAAAGTAACCCCTTACATGCTCCAAGGGACCCTGATCTCAGATTGGCCCTAATTCACTCTGATAGGATCAGGTACCTTTCAAAATAAAGCTATAATCACTTTTTTTATGAACAGTGGTGATGACACAAACCCCAAATATAGGAGCTCTATTTAGAGATTACAGAATGCTCTCAGAAATGTGTAGACACAGATTAAACTCTCTCCTCAGATTTAGGATGGTTAAAAGCTGTTTCAAGCTTAAAAATCTGTTTTAAGAACATTAAAATTCCATATGGAATTTACTTAAATAGAGCTCAGTTTTTCATTGCTATTGGTACCTACAAAGAAAATTACTTTTGTAATAGTTTTCTGTCTAAATGTTTATATATTTCGTCATCACCATAGTATTTATTTTCATTTTATCCTTTTCCTGTTTCTATTTCATCATACTCTTTTAGGTGGAAAGAAATTATTTCCAAAATCTTGAAATGGCAGACGCCTCACTTTAAAAAGTGTGGCTCTAATTTTACATTACTGAAAGTGGGAATTTCAAAGGAAACTAAATTGCTAAAGCTCACCAGGCTCAGTAACTTGCAATGGGATTTTACTTTGTCCCTTACGTACCTTTAAGAATCCTTCCTCTGATCCTAATTTAAACGCTTGTATTAAAGTGGTGGGTTTTTAGAAGCAGTGAGTAACAAGAGTTTCCACTGGCTTCAGTGGGAACTCATTAGCTCAGAAAGTAAGGCCATTTTTATCAAAGTGTTGGAATTTCAGCACTCAAATCTAAAGAGTTTGACTGAAATGCTTAAAGTCAACCTGTGAATTCAGAAAAAAACCCACAACCATGGATAAATAAAAAATGTGAAAGTAAATCTTGGAAGCTTTCCCCAGTGTGGTGTGTAATGAGCTCCTTGTGGAAATGCAAAGTATCAGAAAAGGGCTTGGCACATGCCTCTTAAGGGGGAAAACATGAAAGAAAAACTACCTTGGAGCTACTCTGCAACGGCTGTTCCAGCCAGTTGATTCTGTTGATAGGAAACAAATAACAGGGAAGGAGTAGAAGTGAGAATGTCCCGTGAAGCCATTTTATCCTGATTTCCTCAGGAACCGAGACTTATTCGAGCATGTTATTTCTGTGTATTTGTGCATACTCCAATATTTTTCAAGTAATTAACCAAGTTCAACTACATTTTTATGGCAAATTCTCAGGCTTCTAAGATTCATGACAATATGCAGCCTGATGAAGGACACAGACCACATCACTGTTCCCATTTAGATAAAGTATGCCTCATGCAAGGAAGGAGGAAGAGACCTCATAAATATCCTCACACTGAAATAATTTAAAGCCAAAATCATATCTTATTATATACATTAGACAGTGAGAGTGACTGAAAAGTAGAATCTTCTGCGAATTTCAAATGAGGGTTTTATGCCCATATATAATTCATTGGAAAAATTAAGTCAGTTGAATCCATTAGAGAGAAGCCTTCAGTTAATAAAGGTGGCCATAGACATCTCAGCCTACCTGAGAAACACTAGATTGTTTAGGGAACAAGATCTTAACACATGGAGACAATAAAAATAGCACAGTCAAAACATACTGATACTGACTCTGATAAAGAAGGTCCTGCACAGACATGCCAAGATGCACAGCAGTTGCAAAGAGCTGCCAAGGAGACCAGGGCAAAAGTTGTTGCCTTTGCTGCTTGTCAATTAGTAACTGTAGGACTAATGATAAGAGGTTCTCACTACGTAAGATGGTGAAAAAGAATTATCTGACCAAATTATATTATCTGCCTTTTCTAGGTAGCTGAGTCTTTCTAAGTTCACAAAGTGTAAAATGGTCAGGTGAACCATGTGATGAGGTAGATGAAAGCAGTGGGCTTCAGGACGCAGGGGATTTGTCCAGTCCCAGCACCATGCATGTGAGGATGTTCCCATGCCATGTCCCTAGTCTGGCCAGTAGCCAGGGACACAGGCAGGCACGCACAGTACTAACATGGCCAACCACACAGATCAAGACAGACAGAGAGCAGTGCCTCTACCAACACCCAGATAAACACAAACTACTCACGTAAGCGAAAGCATCGCAGATGACCTAACTATCTTCCTTCTCTGTAGCTAATGAGGACTGGGGTTCACTAGGGTTCACACACACACACACACACACACACACACACACACACACACACACAAAGCCCTTCTGTAGCTGGTTTCAGGCAATTGAACTATCCAGACTTCCCAGATCCTCAGGTCCCTTGTCATGGTATAACCCCAGCCGGCAGCTCAGCCCCACACAGCCACTCGTTCACTCCCCCCGCAGTGGGATGGGGAGTGAATCGGAAGAGTAAAAGTGAGAAAACTCATGGGTTGAGATAAAAGCAGTTTAATAGGTAAAGTAAACACTGTGCACTCAAGGAAAGCAAACCAAGGAATTCATTCACTACTTGCCTTCAGCAGGAAGATTTATTCTCCAAACCCGCTGCAGCGTCTCAATGTCTTTTTTGAAGGCAGCTAATAATGCACTTAACTTGCGCTTAACTTTTTCCTAATTTCACTTTACATTTAAGCAATTGCTGCATGTCTTTCAAGGATAAGATCGGATTGCTTTACTACCCATTTACAATTTGAGCAATGGCAAGCAGGAGGTAAAATGGCTCAATTAGAAGAATTTTAAATGAAAATGTGGTCCAGACAATGACCAAGTTTGTGCAAACAATCCAGAGCATTCATTTACTAATAACATATTTTCTTGAGCATAATTTGTCTAAAAGAAACAGGATCAGCACTTCAGTTATAAATTCGTATTTTAAAACACATTTTATGACACATTTTATGGCCAATCACATCATAAAATACACCCATCATAAAAAAGGCATAATACTTTTATGAGTCAGTTCTATTGTGAAAGAACCAGATTTTTTAATGCATCTATCTATTCTTTTCTATTATGTTAAATAGTGCACAACAATATCTACAGAAACTGAGGGCTGAAATAAGTTCTTAAAGAGGTAAAGTATGAATAGTTTATCGTCTGGCCTGGTATTGAAAAATATAACCAGTGTATTCTAAAATCTGAGTGGAAAGTGTGGGACAATTTCTACCTTATGATCCATGGATGCCAAAGAACTGGGACAGTGCACTCTCAGGCTGGAGGAGGATTGCATTCTAAGACTATGTAAACTCATGGAGCACTGCATACAAAGCTATGTTCCTCCACGATCGTATCCACAGTGCTGTGCAGGGCAAGACAGACTGAAAAAACAGTAAAAGCACAGCTGCCCACAGTTGTCCATAAGTCTCTGAGGATGATGGGGTGAAGTCTCCAGAAAGGCCAGTCTCTGGTGGGCTGAGGCTTCCCCTGCTACATTGAGTCTCTGTACTCAAGTTTAGCCAAGGGTTTGCTGGTTTTTTGGTGCACTGCCATCGTAATACCAAAATTGCCACTGCGTACATAATCTTTCCCTAAAACCTTGTGGAGCAGTTTATGTTACAGCTTTGTAACCATCCCTAACAATCAGGAAGAGGAGTAATTCTACTAAAAAGTCATGCTTAATTTTATCATTATATAAACCCAACGTAATACATTTTTAAACATATTTTAATCAATAAAACATGCTCTCTGTATAAATGAGGAATACTCTGTAGCAAAGCTTTCTGGAAAGCAGCAGTTAGAAAATTTAGCAATATCTCTCCTCGCCTTCTTTTAAGAATTGATATATTCAAATGATAATAGTCTGTAAATAATGAATAAGTTATTCCAGGATGAGACTGTGGAGGAAGTAGCGGACATTTCTAATTCTTATGATAAACTAAACAAACACTTGATATGTTTTATTCTTTAAATCAATCACTTTATCTGCTTAAGAAAGTGGTTATCAATATATTGCAGATTTTGAAAATGAAGCTGTAAGAGGAGCATGGCTTCCCAGAGATCACTTGGAAAGCTAGACCACGATCAGAAGCCAACTCTCCTGTGCCTCAGTGTCATAGTCTACTCAGTCATTAGTTTGCTACCACCAGGTACATCACAAGGAAAACACAAAAATTTCCTTGTGGCACTCAGATATACATTTTTCTAACACACACAAAAAAAATAACATCCTAGTAGTGAATTTCATTAAAATGGGATATCTTGCAATGAAAAATGCGTAACTCTTTTCCTGAAGAAATAAAACCTATTTTAGGCATTTGCAGCACCTTTATCCTTAGAACACCTCAATATATACTTATTTGTGACATGCTCAGAAAGTAAAGAAGTATTAGTCCAGGCTTAGAGATAAAGGACAATGACAAACAGAGATTGAGTGCTTCGCCCAAGTTACACATAAAAAAGATTAACCTTGCTATTGTAGAAACCTGAAGTTATTGTGTTTAGAGTTGCAATCTAATTGGAGTAAAAACTTTCTATAATATCATCTAATCTCATTCAGAACAATTTCAGGTGTTTAAACACTACCTGTTAAGGCAGTATAGCCATCGTCAGACAGTGATTCGTTGCCCTTTTCATTGGTTTTAAGAGCCAGTAACAAGTTATACATACTTTGTATATGTTTGCATCATGCATTTTTCCAAAGTTGCAGGCTTATACAGTATATATAAACGTATTTCGCTTTAGTAGAGCAGAAACAAATTTTATTGATTGTTTTTAAAATCTGATACAGTGAAAGATGAATTTCTCAACAAAAGTACCAAAAAGCCATCTGTGGGAGGGAAGAGTTGCTAACTAGCCCATTAAATGTAGGAGGTAACTCCTAATGAGTGAGTTTTATTTATGTATCTCTGAATTTAGCTAAGAGTGTGAATATCTCTCCAGGTGCCAAAAAGATACAGTAAGTGACCATAAATATTTCAACAGCCTGATCCCCTAGTAAGATCTTAGGCATGACATGGAATAAAACATGTTAAATACTGCACATGCTGGTCTAAAATGACCAATCCGTAGCTTTTTTCCTAAGTAAAAATCATATTGTATTTGTACTCTTCTGATATTGCAGGGTTTTTTTTTCCCTTCAATTGCAGAGTCTGGTTTTATTAACATGGATTACTATAAATTACCTTATGAAACTGATTGTTCCATAAAAGTAACTTTTTCACAATTACATTTTATCTTGTCACCCTTACTGTGTTATTTACTTACTTCAGGCTCCCAGTTAATAAGAAATTTATTACTGTTTGGATGAAATACGCTTGACATCCTCAGTTCATGTGTCACTTGCCAGGTAAACTTCCAGCAAGCTTAATGGGTCAGAAAAGACAGCTTTTCCTAATTTGGAAACTATTGCAACATCAGCTCCAAAATTTCAAAACGAACTTCGTATAATGGTGTACCTGATTCAGCTTAACAGCTGGCAGCAATGAACAATGTCTGCTTTTGATATAAGGGACTGACTATAATGCAGATATAAAATTAATAAGTTACGCATATCTGTAACGGCAAGGCCTCATCAGCCCTCAGGTCTGTTCCCTCGGTACCTTCTTCTAACCATGCCACTAGCAACACCTAAATATGGGGTGAAAGGATTTCAGCTACAGGACAGTAAAATCAGAAACTATTTCTGAGGAGTGATTGACCCTTATAACACCTGGAATCTTGTTACTATGGTAAGTATCTCTTGGAACTCATTAACAGTCTGAAATACAAATTGTCTATTGATGTTAACTTCATTAAAAATTACTGCTGAAACAATAACAATATCTTAAAAAGTTTCACTGAGATATTAGAATAAGGTATAATATTTATAAATAAATCACAGACACTATTGCGTCATTTCTGGAGGCAATAGTCTTTCCACCCTATAAAGAAATTTTAATCTACTGAGTCATGTACTAAATAATAAATTATTTAGCCTTACTCTGACTTGAAAGAATTCATCCACTCTGATGTTGTTTGCACACCCATCTACTTCTATCATACCATATTTCCATTATTTCTATAATAAGAACTATTTTTCACCAGGAATAGTTTTTCACAGAAATATGATCTATTTTTGCATTTGAAGCCCGCACAATCTTATACAAGTAATCGTTAGTGCTCAGTTCTGCATTCTTTCTAGTAATCATATGTCTCTAGAGTCACTGAAATACTTGTCAACTGTGCTACTAAATTGGGTCACGTACTGTTAGAAACATCAAAGCTGGTCTTCATATCCCCCCCCCCAAAATTCCTAAGAAATTCATATTATGTTTCTGTGTAATTTATAGCTTTAAAATATACAAAAAATTCTGTCATCTTTTCCTTTGGGATGCCTTCAGGGCTTTACAATGATCTCTGGATTTTGAGACTGCTGTAATTTATATGAAGAAGAAAAGATGCAACAGATTTCCTATAAAATGAATATAAAATCCCTTTCCTTTTTTTCTCTGCTTTGGAGCAACTTATGAATTCAGAATTTTAAAGGATTATTGTTAACATATTAAAGTAATCTGACTCACAAGAATGATCAAGATACATACTTCAGCATTTCTTCTGCAGATATAATTTAATTTTTAACTTGCATGATTTTTCATAACCTCTTAGTTTGTTGAAATAATATATAACTGATATCAAAATACTAAATAGCCACTTCAACTAAAGTTGCATTACTCTCAAAAAATATAACTGGGTTTGCTTATATATTTTAAATTTTTTTCCAGTTAAACTGAACATCTTTTCCAAAGTATATTTTATTGCATATATATATTTATTCTTTTTTTCTTTGAAAGATAGCAGGGCATTTAAAAAAATTAAGTTGTTTTTTTTTTTTCCTAGGAAAGTATAGCAATACAGAAATTAAGGGACATGCCTAGGTTATAGTATTGGCTCTATAAATAGATTTAGACAGATTTTCACATTCACTCAGGAAGTTAATTCACAAATGGCCTGATCTAATTCTCATTCAAATCAACAGCAGCCTTTAGCAGGCTTTCAGACTAGTCTATTTAATCTTTCTGCATCTCAGTTATACCCCTGTAAATGGAAGATATCTCCTTTACTCACAGAAGCGATGTGAGAATGAATGTTTAATAATTTATAAAAAGTCAGACAGTGCTCAGAGGTAGGTCATACAAGCAACCAGACAGCTCCCTTCTATATCTATTACTGAAAATACTGCATGAGGTCCAACTCGCCTAAGTTTTGTACCCCGGCTGGGGAAAAAGGAACATCTCTCAGATGAAAGACTACCACTTTTCTTTGACAGGGCAGGAAACTCAGACGCGTTACGGGGACTGCTGCAAACCAGTGACCAAAGGGAAATTAAACATGTTAGGTGACATGGATCTCACAATTTATGTCTACCCAGCCTTTCTAATATCTGTATATATTTCAGCCAGACTCCCAAATATGCCCTTCATTCAGCTAGCGCTGTAGCACTATATCCATACATAGTCATTGGATGTGAAGCAGAAAAAGTGTTGTCTATAGCGATAAACACTGCCAGGGATCACTCTCTAGCCCTGATAGCAAACTGTGCAGCAGGAATTTCATCCAGATATCTAATCTCTCTCTCTGCAAATACGGGACAGTTTCATTCATACTGCTTATTTGGGGTGGTCCCTGGCTTTTGTTATCCTTAACTGTAACTGGGTGTTATCTGGATGAGTATTAGCAGGCACAGGCCAAAACCATGGATGTGCCTTGCCCCTGTGCAGTTTACTGGTGTAGCTGCACCCAGACTGCTGAACAAAGCAAGACTGAGTAATTTCTGGCTTCAAACTGGGTATTGCTAGGACTGCTAAACCATGGGACAAAATTGATGTACAGATAACAATTCTTCTCACAAACCTTTATTTTCTAGCTATTAATGTGTTCATGTTATAGTACAGATTCAGTACATCTAAGTGGTGATTTAGACTTTTTATTAAAGCTGCTAACACCACTCTTGCTCTTATACAGGGCTCTGAACTGTGCTTCTTATTGAATCACAGAAAACAAAGCACACTTTCTTATCCAGTGGTATGAAAGTAGATTTTGATAGAGAAGATAGAACAAAGAAAAAATCAATGTTTAGCTAAGCAATCTACAAAACCAGTTAAAACTTCTGTTCAAAGAATACAATTTTAATTATATTCAGATTAACAGCTGAATTAACGGCTATCAGAGTAATTCGATGTAGAAATTTTCATTATACAATAATAAGGTAAATTGATAATAACTTTGTACTTTGATATGAGATGCGCTTCTGTAGTAAATTATAGACTGCTTTCAAGGAATCCAGGTATTCCACAGTGCTTATGGTCTGGTTAACATTTAAAACAGCTATGTATCTGTAGCTCTGTATCTCCTTATATTTGTGTCTGGTTTATTACATTATTAGCTTTAGTGTTTATAGTTGCTTCTTTTTCAGGGACACTTGTGAACTAGTAGCCAGAATAAGAGATCTACGAATGCCACAATGCATCATCAAAAATGCTAGAATGTGATAAAGAACATTTTGTTACTCAAATAAAATAAGGGTAATTTGATCAACAGTGCACTTGAAAGTGACTAATTAAAGTGGCTGAACATAAGGTACTAAGATTACAGAAATTATTTCATTATCATATGATTCAATGACTGAGATGATTGTCATAATTACTAGATGTAACTTCCAGAAAAGAACTACATTGAAAAGAAAAAGAAAAAAGAAAAGAAAAAAGAAAAGAAAAGAAAAGAAAAGAAAAGAAAAGAAAAGAAAAGAAAAGAAAAGAAAAGAAAAGAAAAGAAAAGAAAAGAAAAGAAAAGAAAAGAAAAGAAAAGAAAAGAAAAGAAAAGAAAAGAAAAAGAGAAAAGGAAGAGAAAAGAGAAGAGAAGAGAAGAGAAGAGAAGAGAAGAGAAGAGAAGAGAAGAGAAGAGAAGAGAAGAGAAGAGAAGAGAAGAGAAGAGAAGAGAAGAGAAGAGAAGAGAAGAGAAGAGAAGAGAAGAGAAAAAAGGCAAGGCAAAGCAAAGGCAAGGCAAAGGCAAGGCAAGCCATTCAGATGATAGATTCAAGCTTTGAATAGAACACAGAGTCACAGAACCACTGAATCACAGAATGGTAGGGTTTGGAAGGGACCTTTAGAAATCATCTACTCCAACCCCACTGCTAACGCAGGTTCACTTAGAGCAGGTTGCACAGGATCGTGTCCAGGAGGGTTTTGAATACCTCCAGAGAAGGAGACTCCACAGCTTCTCTGGGCAGCCTGTTCCAGTGCTCTGTCACCCTCAAAGCAAAGAAGTTGTTTCTCATCTTCAGATGGAATTTCCTGTGTTCCAGTTTGTGCCCATTGCCCCTTGTCCTGTTGCTGTGCACCACTGAAAAGAGTCTAACCCCACCCTCTTACACCTACCCTTTAGATATTCATAAGCATTGATGAGATCCCCTCTCCGTCTTCTCCAGGCTAAATAGACCCAGGTTTCTCAGCCTTTCCTCATAAAAGAGATGCTCCGTTCCCTTGATCATCTTTGTAGCCCTCCGCTGGACTCTCTCCAGTAGTTCTGTCTTTCTTGCACTGGGAAGCCCAGAACTGGACACAGTACTCCAGATGTGGCTTCACCAGGGCAGAGTAGAGGGGGAGGATGACCTCCCTTGACCTGCTGTCCACACTCTTTTTAATGCACCCCAGGAGACCATTAGGCATCTTGGCCAAAAGAGCACATTGCTGCTTAATGGCCAACTTGTTGCCCACCGGGACTCCCAGGTCCCTCTCTGCAGAGCTGCTTTCCAGCAGGACAACTCCTATCCTGTACTGGTGCATGGGGTTATTTCTCCCCAGGTACAGGACCCTACACTTGCCCTTGAACTTTATTAGGTTCCTCACTGCCCAACTCTCTAGCTTGTCCATGTCTCACTGTATGGCAGCACAGCCTTCTGGTATGTCAGACACTCCTCCCTATTTTGTATCATCAACGAACTTGCTGAGGGTACACTCTGTCCTCTCATACAGGTCACTGATGAATATGTTGAACAAGACCAGACCAGTAGTGACCCCTGGGGAACACCGCTAGTTACAGGCCTCGAACTAGACTCCGCGCCGCTGATCACAACCCTCTGAGCTCTGCTATTCAACCACTTCTCAATCCACCTCATTGTCCACTCATCTAACCCACACTTCCTAAGCTTGCCTATGAGGATGTTATGTGAGACAGCGTTAAAAGCCTTGCTAAAGTCGAGGTAGACAACATCCACTGCTCTCCCTTCATCTACCCAGCCAGTCCTGCCATCATAGAAGGCTACCAGAGTGGTCAAGCATGATTTCCCCTTGGTGAATCCGTGTTAACCACTCCCGATAACCTTCTTAGCTTATCTGAGGGTTTTTTTGGTCAAAAACATTAGTATGATTAAACGTAAGTTGGCGAATTGCCACGGAGACCGGCTTCAGGGCAGGTAAGACTGCGCTGGGGAAGGGATCTGTAGCGAAAAAGGCCGACAAGCTCTTTTGGGGGCTTTTTTTGAAGCCGGGACAAGGCCTCTGCTTGTCCTGGGGGCTGTCAGCTGGGGGGCGGTGCTGCTGAGCGAGCCTGGGCGGAGCCACCACCACCCCCGGTTTATCCCGCCTCCAGGGGATAAAAGGCATCAGGGAGGGCAGGGACTAGTCCCTGGCCACAGAGCACAGAGGGAGCAACCAGAGCTGGTGTGTGTACCGGCCGGGCCCAGTGCCTCTACTGGCGTACATGGTAAGGTCAGTCGCTCCTGGGGACTCAGCTATGGTTGCTACCAGATCGAAGGCTATGTTTAGGAAAGCTGTGGGCACCCAGACCGAAGCCCCACGCAAACATATGGGCGTGCAGGCCTCTGGGTGCAGAGAGTGCCGGAGCCTGGCGCTGGCAATGGAGGGTAGTGGAGACAACACCTGTATAAGATGTGAATAGGTGAATGATCTGCTTAACCTGGTGGCCCAGCTGAAGGATGAAGTAGAGAGGCTGAGGAGCATCAGGGAGTGTGAAAGAGAGATTGACTGGTGGGCCCACTCACTACAGGAAAGACATTGAAGTGCTGGAGCATGTCCAGAGGAGAGCCACCAAGCTGGTGAGGGGTCTGGAGAACAAGTCCTATGAGGAGAGGCTGAGGGAGCTGGGCATGTTTAGTTTGGAGAAGAGGAGGCTGAGGGGAGACCTCATTGCCCTCTACAACTACCTGAAAGGAAACTGTAGAGAGGCAGGGGTTGGCCTCTTCTCCCAAGGGAATAACGACAGGACCAGAGGAAATGGTATGAAGCTGCGGCAAGGGAGATTTAGATTAGATATTAGGAAGAATTTCTTTACTGAAAGAGGGGTCAGGCACTGGAACAGCCTGCCCAGGGAGGTGGTGGAGTCACCATCCCTGAAGGTATTTAAGAAATGTGTAGACATGGCTCTTCAGGGCATGCTCTAGTGCCCAAGATTATTGTTTGTGGTGGGGTGTTATGTGTGGGGTTGTGGGTGTGGAGTTTAGTAGGTGGGTGTGGTTTTTTTTTGTTTGTTTGTTTTTTTGTGTTTGGACTTGATGATCTCAGAGGTCCCTTCCAACCACTAAGATTCTGTGATTCTGTGAATTATTGGATTGCAATCATATCTTCCATGTAGAAGAGCTCTTCTTTTTACATTTATGTGGGCATAAGAACACACCATTTCTCAAATAATAAAATGCAATATTAGGTACATTTTTACAGATTGAACTTCCAGAGTGAAAAAGTGTGTTAGAAATGTTAATTGCTTGCTTCATTGCTCTAATACTCCAGTATATATGTTTATTGACATATTTCATTGATATATTGCCTTATTTCCTGAGGTCTTGAGCACTTGGAGCCTATACTGATACCTGAAAATTAAAACTCTTCCCACCATAAAGAAAGAATAGTTATTTCTTTTAAAAATAGCCAGCATCTGATTATGTGATATCTTTTAAATCAGCAGCATAGGTATCATTAGGGCTTTTTAGGGAATGAGTCAGATCCTGATAATTGCAAAGTTAATTTAACTGTGAAATGAAGGTGTCTGTATGTGCCAGCAAATGTCCTCTAGTAGTCTATGGGCAATAACCTCAAATGGTATAAATCTGCATAAGTCTATTGAGTTGTGGATTTACACCATCAAAGATCCTAGTTAAAGATCCCATGTTAAACCCTGCTATTCTTCATAGTGCCATTTACATAGATTAGTGAATTATAGGAATAGAGCTATCACAGAAATTTTTATCCCTTTGTTGCAACCTTATTTTTTATTATAAATGACCAAGTCTTTCTCAGACAGAAAGGAAAAAGCAAACAATTCAACAGCTTTCGCCAAACACATATAAACCTGTTCCTGAAAACCTTAGTGACTACAGAATTCTCATATCTAGAGCTACAAATCTCATCGATGAAGGGAGCCATTCCTAAAAAAAGACTGCACAGAACATTTACTTTCCTCACAGACATTTATAGAATAAGCAGGGAACTCTTCTAAAAACCAAAGGATGCATCTTGCACTGAGGCTTTCACCAAAATACTCTGGTGACAGTAATTTCGCTTTTAACTTCCAATAAGGAGGCTGACATGGTTTATGCCCCATTTTGGAATTTTTTTTCCATTTACAAGTGGAGCCGATTTGTAATATTTTCCTTTGGAAGCCATGTGTATCAGTTTTAATACAGCTTTCTACAGGACATTTTTCTTAGGTTCAAGATAGCATTATGTAGCAAAAAATAACTGGTAATTCAAAGGCAAGGACATTTTCCTGTGATTGCAGGAAGACAGGTTTAGGCCTCTCTTCACTTAATTATTGCAATTTTTTATATTAACTTCTTCAGGAATTTTCCATACAATTTGTTTTGCTTTGTTCTGAAATTCGTTCCATGATAGAAAAAGGCCTTTTTTATAAGGGTATGAAGAAGTCATATAATTACAGTGAACTCAAATAACCAGGAGTGCTAAATATGGTATGGCTTCTGGGAGCGCTATGTGAAGTCAAATCTTAGATAACTGCATGCCTTTCATGACCAAGGTTTCCATTACCAATTCTGGATTTATTTAAATTTTCTACTTTACAGGACATAGCAGAAATAATGCAAGGAATTGAGGCATAACTAAACTAGTTAATAATAACTAAACTATTCTGGCTAGACAACTGCTTTGCTCACCCTAGATTTGAGCCTAGGTTAAAAGGACACTGAAATTCCATTTAAATGTCCAGGCCGGATATTGAAAAAAGAGAGCTGACCCTTTGATCCTGCAGCTTTTATACTGAGCATAATGCAGATGGGATGAAATACCCTATTGTTCAGTTTTGGTTCATCTGTCCTGTCCACTCCTCCCCACAGGTACAACCCCTCAACGCTTTTCTGCTTCCAACACTCCAACAGGGCAAATAATTAATTTAGCTGACCTTGGTTGTTCTAGCAATAAGTATGAGAAGGAGCCTCTCTGCATACCATTCCTTGGCATAAATTAGAAACAATCAGTTCTTATCTCTCTGGGACCAAACAGTGTCTGAGCAATATACTGTTAATTTCAGAAAGTTCAGTTAGTTAAAAGAGGCTCAGCTAAAAAGTAAAATTACTGAACAGAAAATTGTTTGTTTTACCTCAAACCAGGACAACATCAAATGTGGACAGTTAGATGGCTAAGAGGATGGTGCACAAAAAAAAAGACAAGCCAACAGGATAGCACAGATACATTTTAAATCTTCTCTGGAGGAGCCTTTTTTCCTCCTTACTAACCAAAAAGGCAGATTAACAGATGAAGTTACATCAACCAACATCAAGCATACAGTACTTCTCTCTGCTTGGTAATTTTGGTATACATTACTAGTGAAAAACATGCTATGCAGTTTGTGCTTAGAAACTGGTTTATGTTTTGTCTTGGCTATGACCTGCTCTGTACCACTTTTATCTAATAAAATCAGACAGCAGTTCAATAAACAGTTTAAATCCCGGTTTCCTGGATAGTTTTGTGTCTGATAAACCTGTGGTGAATTACAATTAATAGCTAGCCTTCTATTAAGTTCCAATTTAAGTCTTATTTCTTAAATTGTAAAAGAATTTAAACATGTCGTTTATCATCTAAACTAAACAAATAAAATGTATATTATATCACATCATTCTCAGTTTGATGCAATCTTAATTTGCGAACTCATGAATTTACACATATCATTCTGTAACCTTGTAGATTGCTTACGGTTTTGAAATAACCTGCTTTTCTTCTGCCTCACATTACTGTACCTTTAATAGTATTTTGCCCCCACTGACTGACAATTACTTGCATCATGAGACAACAAGGGACGCTCACGGCATCTGAGCATACTGTCCTTGTACTGCTTCCTGCTTGTTGCACAGATTCCATAATATAGATGCATCTCCCTGGCATCATTAGTAGCTGTCTTCATTGATACAGAAATTCTAGGGCATGTGGTAGGGTTAAATTACCCTCAGTTAATAACCACTTTTAGGTTGTTTCTTTTTGTACATACATGCACTAACTGGTCCCTTAATGCATCGTTTAAGCTCTCTGAACTGGCAATGCTCTGTTAATTTTCTTAATTCAACCACTTCAAAAAAAATTATAAAAGTGGAAACAGTCCGAAGTCACCAGCAGTTTAGGGACTAGGTGATTTTGTGCAGTTTCCACAATCTATGTAAACATTTTCTCTGCTGGTTTAATAGAAACTTTTGGCTTATGCAACAGCTTAAAAAGGTTAACCACCATTATGCTCACTAAAACCACAAAGCTTTTTTTGCAATTTAGTTAGTTCATATTGTTTGAAGCCTGAGATACAGGTGGGTCAGTTCTCTATTGAGCTATCAAACAATTCCACTTCCCCCAAGTTAGACATTAACCTTTTTTCTTTTTTAAACAAGCAATTTACTCACAGTCCCAGTAGCTACATGATGTTTTTTCCTTATGTTTTTTGCTAGGCTTTAATCACTCTCTATTTTCCAATATTTTATAGGAGTCCATTTTATCATCAGTGTTATGTTCTTTGGCACTGGCTTAACAATTGTATTTTGAAGAAAAGAAATAATCAATTTTACTGAGTAAATGACATATGTAACTTTTAATTTGATATATATACAACTCAGCTAAGAGTATTTTAGATCTAAGAAATGGTGAAGTAATCATAGTAAAAGAATCTACCAATAATTTAAAGACATATTACCAACTTCTTTTACACCCAGTATATAAACAGCTTTTCATTTGCATATTTTTCAAGAGTCCTTGAGCACAGTTCAGTTTTATAGATTCCAGACACCAAACCAGGAGGCTTTGCAGCATATCTCTGATCGTTTCCCCTGTTTATGCATTATCTGATTTACAGTGCAACATTTGCCTATCTATAGCATAAAAAAAAGGATTAATTCCTTCTTCTTAACAGGAGGAAGATCCAGGTATTATTTGGAATGGATTGTGCATGTCCATACTTGTATTAGCTCAGTAGTCACCTGTCAGTAATCAAAAAAAACCAAGCTAAATGCTTGGAATATTAGAAAAGGAACAGAATAAAAAGCTAAAACCACCCTTACAGCACCACAGTAAATACAGGGCATACTCACCTTTTAAGAATGTCAGTACTTTGGAGCTCCATCTCAAAAACAGTAAGGTAGAACTGAAAGAGACACAGAACCAAATATCAAGGCTTCTAAATGTAAAATGACTAAAAAAATAGAACTTTTCAATCTGGAAAAGAAACAATAAACAGATGGCATGACACATGTCTATCAAATAGAGAGTAGCATGGAAAAGTCAAGGAATGTTGTTATTTTTCTCTTCCATGTAATAACTCAGGGGTTCAGTTGAATATTAGAACCTAGACTGTTTTTTTGTGATATTGAGTGAAAATAGAACATATACCTTATCTGTCCATAGCAAGAGATGGCACTCAGAGGCCATTAACACCCTTCGTTCATTTTCTGCTACATAATGAAGTTACCACTGCAAAACTCTGCAGCTGGCTGTAGTTCCAGGTGTACATATGGAGAGAGAGACATTGGACTGCAAAAAAACCTAATTTTAAATCAGAATGCCTAAGGCTGTTTCAGCACAGATTATTTCAATTTGAAATTACACATTTCTTTTTCTACCCCTTTGGGCTGCTGAACTGCTAAAGTATACCTTATAAATAATAGAGCAAAGGTATTTTTTCAGTCTTCTAGGTCTGACTCTTCTCTGCACCCCTGTTTATTACTGCTTCATAATATTTAAGATTTGTATAGCTCAAAAAGAAAAAAAAAAAAACAAAAGGACACTCAGAAGCTGTAAATAAATCAAAGTGAAAAAGTGGGGAATAATTAGAAATAGGGAAGATACTTGGACAATTAAACTTGAAAATAGGATATTCTATAGGAAAATGGTAAAGGGGCTTTGGACTTTTTTAAAAATTATTTTTAGTGTCTCAGGTGATCTGTCTAAAAGACACAACAGTTTGCTCACTTCAGGTTTTATGGAACGGCTGTTGCAATGCTCACAGCCAGTACAGCAGAATTATGTGGGTAACACTTTGTCTCAAGTGGCATTGTGGATCAGTGAACACACACTCGTTTAAACTTCAAGGAAGGATAGACATTAGAATCATAAGTCATATGTCAAGAGACAAGAGGTGTAATAAAAGTTCTTTCCATTATAATTAGACAAATTTGTGAAGTAAAATTCCACTTATAAAATACCTCTGGATATAATTTCTACCATTATCCTTAGCACTAAAAGAAACTTAGAACTTGGAGAAACTTCAACTTAATAATTTTTTAAGCTTTATGTGTATCATCGACATATCTATTCATGTTTCAGTTATCAAGACAGGAAAAGTGAGGGAGAATGTCTTCATCCCGAGTTGTGACACTATTTTTAGTGTCACTTTACGAAGTATGGTCTAACAGATATATATGGATCTTTGAAGTACTGTGAACACAACCTTCAGTCTACATCTGTGCTTGGGTTTCCTCCAAGATCACAGAAAAGGTACTACGAACTATGGCAGTCTTACAAAGCTTTGATTCTGGCAATCTGTGTTTTCATGAAATCCCCAGTTCTGGCTTTTATGTTAGTTCTCAAAAAACAACTAATCAACTAACTGATCAAATAAATTCTAGGCAAAGTTGTATTAAAAAATCTGAAGTATAAAGAGAAAATAAAAAGAGAGAGATACTTTATTAGAGTGCTACATGTCTCTTCAACATACTGCAAATGCAGCAAACTGAAAACCTGTTCCTATAGGAGTTTATTTAATCACTACTAAAACTCTAGATATCAGGTCTAAGTGTCATCCTACAGTGGCATTCTAGTTTGAAATATTCTGCAAAACTTAATGCCATGTGGCAAAAAGGAACACCCACCCATGGACACTATTAAGATCAATTTATGAAGCGGACCAAGCAAGGGACAGGCTGTGTCAGGAATAGCTTGGCATACATGCACGCACACAAAGAAGCACGCAGACACGCACACTGTAGTGGGGCGCTGAGGAAGAGATTTTAATGAGTAGTTTGTGATTTCAAGCAGAATATAAGCAGAATATAATCATAGGCCTTGGCTGTAGAAACTTATGTGTTAGTGTTTGAGTGACTGCTATATAACCTGAGCAATTACTGTCATGCCAGCATGCATTGCCTTTAACTATGTCCTGTAAGAGCTTGTTCCTATGGACATGTGTAAGACCATAATGCCCAAAGTGAACCTCAATGTACTGCATAGACTTTTTAGTATTGTAGAGGTAAAAGACTGATAGCTTTGTCCACTTGCAAGAATACTATAAAGATGTGAGAAACAGTGAGGCTGGCCAACTCCACCATAGATGGACACTCCGCGCAGCATGCCATGCTCCACAAGCAGGGTCTTGCCCAACACTGCAACAGCCACAGTTCCCAGCATCAGGAGGGACATAAGGTTGCTACCATCTTTTCTATAATTTCTATCCTTTAGACAATAAAACAGATAACCAGCCTTGAGTATTGGTGCTTTTCTTGCGGAGACCCCCAAACAACCGGTACCTCCTCATTGCAAAACACACACACACATACACACAGAGTGGAAGTTAGCTGAGACAGCCTTGGCACCATTTCAGTGCGTTGGCACAGCCCTGAGGAAACACAGCAGTCACCTCAGCCATGCTCAGTGTCAGACTGTGGCCAGCAGCTCAGCTCTGATGTGGGCTTTCTCCTTGTATGTGGTTTCCCCCAGTCTCCATCCTTGGGGGGTTGTGGCACAGGTTATCAACCAGGTCAGACCACGGTGATATCACACTGCACCTTTCCAGCATCTCAAGTGTGGTTCTCCTGTCAGTTGTTGGTCCAGAGTCCCTACCGTGGCTCATCCAATTCAGCTCTTCTTCATGTTGTCCTGTCTGCCACAGCTCATGATGTTTGGTCACTCAACTCTTGGTCAAGGCAAGGTTGTAATGTTCTTGCAATAATCACCTGGAAGCCATTAGCTATCTTAAGCCTTCTTTGCAGAGCTTACTAGGAAAATATTAACTTGCTTTCAGCATAATGAAGTCATCATATTAATAAACGATCATGCACTTGGCAGTAAGAGCAAGTCAATGAAAGATCATCTGGTAACTGTCAGTGAGGCTTGATTGCAAGACCAATTTGATCAAATTGCAGTTGATGAGTGTCTCCAGTTTAAGTTGCTTTGAATGCCTGTTTCCTACTTCTAGAAAATTATTTGGATGAGTAAGGTAAATTTAATACTAGAAGTAGACAAGAAGATGATCAGATGGGCAACAGATTTTATTCCACTCCTATAGATAGACTGATATATATTTTTAAGAACTTGTAATAGAGAACAGATTGACAACACTGTTGGTTTTGGGTAAGATTACTTAAATGCTATTTCTGACAACCAGAAATGAAAATGCAAATTAAATAATTCATCTATTTTCAAGAACGTCTTAAATATATTTTGCAAAACTCATCTTCCAAAATCAAAAGAAAAAAAAAAAGTACTATCATTTTCAAATGTTTTTCGTCTACAACCTAAAAAAATCTGCAGCTGAAAAACTGACAGCTGAAAAAAGAAGCACGCACCATTATAAAATCACCAATTTTATTTATATATTTTTAAAGACTCTACAGAGTTATCCTGATTGGTCACATGAGAGCTTCAGAGTTATTGCATGAAGCATTCCTGATACTATGATTCCATTGCAGCCATGTCTCATTGATAATGTCCAAGCAAACATTTTTGCTTGGATATTGTTTTCTCTGATTGTTTTTCCCTGTTTGTATAGGTGCAGTTATTTGGGTTCTTATTGGGTTCTTATTTTTCTTGATTAAATACAAAATATTTTAGAGCTTCTAATTTTTAGCTGGGTTTCTATGGAAACAAGTAATGTGATCACGCAGTCTCTATTTCTATCATTTTCACTTCTGTCGACTTTAAATCATTGGTCAGTTTCTGCTAAACTTAGTAGACGAATCATAGGAGATCTGCCCAATATAATATCTGATACAAAGGTTATGGAAATTCTTCACCTAGCTCTCCTAAAAACAATTGTTTCATCTCCAGCAGCTGAAAGAGAGGGTTCTTTAGGTTCACAAACTAATCAAACGGCAGCAGATGTCTTGACAATAAACATATGTTTTTCCCTAGCTTGCAAGTCTTAGCAAAGTAGAGAGAGCTGGAAGTATTAAAATAATGCAAAAGGTGATGGCAGGTAACTGCAGACATTGATGTGGGGAAGAAAAAAAAGAGCAATTAGCTGAGATGGTTATGGTTAAACCACTAGCAATATAATATGGGCTTCACAGGCTTCACTTAGTTTTACTGTTCCTAAAACTACCCAGAATTTTGGATTTTTGCTTTTAGGTTAGCTTTAGAAATGTGTGAGATGGAATAATGGATTTAGACTAACTCCTATGACGTAGAATTGAACACAATAAAAGAAACATTTAATTTAAAATCCCTGTTAGCAAGCCTTGATTGAAATTTCTTTAACCTCACAGAGCCTGAGACAAGAATCAGGAACATGTACCTACTACTAGGTTGCAAAGACCTTAGCTTCCTTGCGAATTAACTGGTATTAAATCATCCACAGGAGAATTCCCTTATGATCATATGAATGCAATAGACATTTTAAGTATTAGAATAAAAATATAATGAGCAATTAAATATAGGTATGTTCAAGCAAAGAACATCCCCCAGTTCACCCAAGACAAGCATGCATTCACAACTTAATGAAAATCAAAAGTTGTGCAATTCAGGCACAGTGTTCCATTTCACTTTTCTAGCTATATGGAAAGAGAAAGGAAGAGAAGTGCACATATGTACATACATGCATATATATCTATGTAACAACTTTTATCCTGATAAAGCAAAAAACATTCTTCAAAACATGTCTGAATTTTTTACTCTTAAATAAACTTTTTACATTGGGTGTAAAACCTAGGGTAGAATGTATGTCAAAAGTTGCCCCAATATTTGTACATCAAAGATGCCTTAAATTTTAATTTGAGGAGGGGCTCTGCTGTTCACAGAATATGCAACTATAAATTTGATTTTAATCATTCTTACAGTAATAACATTTCCAAGAATTCCGATCCGTATTTAGATTGTTTCCAAGTTTAAACATAGCTTAGTAAGTCAGTAGACTACAACATCTTCTCACTCTTCCCAGCACATTCTCCTCTTTTTATATGACAGAAAATCATTTTTTTGATCCATCCACTCTTTAAACCCACTGTGAAACAATTTGAATACAAAATTGTAACAGGGTATCCAACCGTACCTGCATCTGGGGTTGGCTTTAAGCACAGGCAAAATAAGAATCTGTTTTGGACAACAGATAGAGGTGCTAATTGCATGACATGGGGTGAGGAAGAGTACACAGAGACTAACAGATGAACCATTTGACCCTTTAGCCACAGTTAGGGCAGCATTTCTTCATCACCGCTGGCCCAGACAAGCTGGGAACTGAAAGAAGTTACTTTTCCTCACTAATAGGTAGTCATGACCCTGCTGCCCACATGCTCAGAAAACCTCCCTCCTGCAGCCCTCCTCCCTGCTGCTAAACCCCTGCAGTTTCCATAACCTGCTTATTTAGCCCTAATTCTACAGTTATGTATTACATAAGGAGGAAAAAAAGGTATGCCTTCATGCCTTCAGGTATCGAAGGAATCTTCCTACCCACTGATGCTTAATGTCATTCCACCTCATCTGTCCTTTACTCCTCCCCACCTCTCATTACAAAAGTCCCAATTATTGTCTGATATCAGGCAGCGCAGGAATTGCTGTGGGAGTGCTGGCAGGGCAGAAGGTACACCAGGGAGCCTCTCTGATGCTGAGGTCTAACAGCTGAGATTCCCCTGTCTCTCCTTGCTGGGGGGATCAATATATGTATCTCTGCTCATAAGCCATCGATTTGCACCAGACTTTCAGGTATTTATTTCCCTTTGAGACTTCGTAGGTCTTTGAGAAACTTAAGAATTTTGACAATGGGTCAGAAGTTCTTAGGCATAGATGTGGCAACAGGCGGACTACATGATCTTGATGTTGTTTTTTGGGGTTTTTTTGAAGATTTTTGGGATTTGTTTTTTAATGTTATAACATTAAGTATCAGTCACCACATCCTGGTTTTATCTGTCATTCTCATGCTGCCACAAAAAAAAAAATACTAAAAGAAATCTTATGACAACATATGTCTTGTCATTTGCCTGGGATGTACTGAACACTAGTCAATTCCAGAGCTGAAGGTATCTCAGTGGGGACATTATTGTGCCTTTTCTTATTTGTAACATGTAGAAATTGGGGGATCTAGTTTTAGATGTTCAGGACCTAAGTCATTAGGCTTAAAAATGGTCAAAGACTACCATTTAAAGTCTATTCAGAAATCCATCTGTAGCTGAAAAGCAGAGGGGCTGTTTGCCTTTCATGTGAAATTCAGTACCTGAAAAACTATTTTTTTTGAACTAGATGAGCCTTTGGACTTGTCTGAGACCAGCATCTTATAGACCAACATGAAATGCTCCATTTCTTAGCATTACTATTTCTTTGTCATGCATGTAAAATGCATGTAAATATAGCTTAAAATGTAAAAAAAAATAAATCAATAAACAAGATAATGTCCTAATCAAATTACATGAAACTGAGTACCACATAGAAAGGTAGCATCAGTTTTAATAATGAAGTTGCTGCTATTGTTTCATAATGATGGAAATACAGTGTTTTTGAGAGCTAACGTGTATTCTTGAACAAAAGGAATGTGGATAGAGAAGGGAAATCCCTTTTTTTTATTATTTTGGTGTGCTTTCGTATCAATGGGAATAAAAGTTTTAAAAAACTGGCCTCTGTTCAGTTATTGAATAATTCAGACTCTGAAATTCTGGACTTCCCTACCTGCACATGTTGCACTGATTAAAAAGAAAAGCATGTTTGAAGTTATCCGTGGACTACTCTTTTCTAGCAGACATTTTAATTCTGAACTAATATTTGCACTAAATTTTAAATACCAATGCTGATCTACAAATTTGATTAGAAAGCAGGAGGAACTGAATGTGTAGCAAGATGCTTTCCTCCATTGCTTTGAAAAGCCCTTAGTTTGATAACCCAGCAGAAACATTCTGTGACCAAAAAAAGTACTAAGCAATGTTTGTTATCTATCCCAATAAGGCGAAGTTTAATTTTTTAAATATTGTATTGTGTTTGCATGGCAAGGTTTTGGTAGTGGGGGGGCTGCAGGGGTGGCTTCTGTGAGAAAATGCCAGAAGCTTCTCCTATGTCTGATAAAGCTAATGCCAGCTAGCTCCAGACAGACCCGCTGCTGGCCAAGACAGAGCCCATTAGTGATGGTGATAGCACCTCTGTGATAACATACTTAAGGAGAAAAGACTGCTGCGCAACAGCAGGCAGGAGAGAGGAGTGAGAATATGTGAGAGAAACAACTCTGCAGACACCAAGGTCAGTGAAGGACAGGGAGTAGATGGTCTAGGCACCGGAACAGAGATTCCCCTGCAGGCCGTGTGAAGACCACTGTGAGGGAGGCTGTCTTTCTGCAGTCCATGCAGGACCCTGGATTGAAGTAGGTGGATGCGCCTGAAGAGAGCCCACACTGGAGCAAGCTCCTGGCAGGACCTGGGTACCCATGGATAGGAGCCTATGCTGGAGCATTCTGTTCCTGAAGGACTGCGCCCTGTGGAATGGACCCATGCTGGAGCAGTTCATGAAGAACTGAAACCTGTGGGAAAGCCTCATGTTGCAGAAGTTCATGGACGATTGTCTCCCACGGGTGGTACCCCACACTGGAGCAGGGGAAGACTGAGAGGAAGAAGGAGAGGCAGAGAACGTGTGATGAACTGACCGCAACCCCCCTTCCCATTCACCTGTGCTGCTTGGGTGGAGGAGGTAGAGAATTCAGGACTGAAGTTGAGCCCGGGAAGAAGGGAGGGTTTGCGGGTAAGGTGTTTTAATATTTGGTTTTATTTCTCATTACCCTGTTCTGATTTGATTGGCAATAAATTAAGTTAATTTCTCTGAGTTGAGTGTGTGTTGCCTGTGATGGTAGTTGGTGAGTGATCTCCCTGTCCTTATGGGCACCCCTGGTGGGCATCTGGTGTCCAGCCAAGGTCAACCCACCACAAATATATTATACTAGCTTCCAAATTTTCTATTTACTATCAGCAGAAAAAGAACTTCGAACAGAAATGAATTACTTAGACTTTCTAACCATATATAATTGTAGCAATTGTATTAAATAATTTCTTCCCTCCCTAGAAAGATCTAAAATAATTTCACAATTAAATGTTAAAAGTTTCTTTGTAGTGTTTCATTGGAAACTGTTACTAACGATGGAACAGTGTGGATTCTTTTTCTGCCATCAAATAAAATCACAGTTAAATAGCACCAAATCAAGTATATTTCATTTGTAAAACTTTTGCTATTTTCTTATGTGAAAGACAAACTATTTCTTATTTATAACATAACCCATACAAGATTCTATGCTAAAGTTAGAAGTATTATTTCAGGTCCATTAGTGCTTAGTTTCATTTTTCAAGGTCTTTCAGGGCACAAAAAATAATAGCAAAAATTGAAGACATACGCTACTAATGAAGTCTGTTTCATACCTCAGAGCTATGTTCTTGCAGCATTTTAACAAAAAGTAATTACTTACTTTATTTTACCCAAAGGCTAAACTTCTAACATAGGAAAAAAGAGAGGGGGGGGTAAAAAAGAGAATATGTGTTGAATTAAATGTTCAGAATAGGTAAAAATAAAATATTACTTAATAGTAAGCCTGTAAATTCTAACTGAGATTAGTCATATACCTATCAAAAAAAGGTAAAAGTAGAACTGTTTGCCCGTTTTCCCCAATAAACACTATTTTTAAAGATACAAAATTGACACATCTAAGTAAACCCTCATTTTTATTTTAAACAAAGTGAATTATTCATGTCAGTAATAATCACTGTAGTTTTAGAACAAAGTAGGCTGGAGTTCTGTTTAGTAATGTGTGCACTTTTGTCATAACAGGTGTTACAGTCTGACATAAAGTTTCCTGTGCTGAATTTTCATTAGTGTTATTTTCACAGGTTTTGGTTTTATACAGTAATTAAAAGAAGCTGTTTTTTTCCCTTTTGTCTTTCCTTCCCTCCATACCTCAAGAGTGATTCCAAGCTGTCACAGTATTTAGGTGGGGTGGCTGCAAGAACAGACCACACTAATCAGTTATCTATGATCTAAACTGTATTTGCTAAAGAGAATAGGTATAATATGTGATTTTTGATGTTTATTCTAAGATTTCTGCTCTGTGGCAGACCTGTGGACCAGTTTAGAGCAGCACCACAGACCAGAGGAACAGGATTCTTGCTCCAGGGTCAACGTGCCAAGCCCGGGTTGGTGTCTGGGCTCCTATGCCACACAGCTCCCCCTTGGGCTCAGCCTTACCCATGGTGCCAGACACACCTGCATGTGTTCCCCTGTGCTCCTGCCTTTCAACTGTTTGTTGTTTTATTTTTAATATCAGCTCACTGGCTTAAGCCATAACTGCTATCATTAATCAGTGACCATCACTGGGTTTCTATTACCCTCTGATCTCCTACCTCAAATATGTTAGAAAAGTCTGCAGTTTGTTTATTGCTTTGTTTTCCAGCTCATACTAGGTTAAGCTAGTCAGTTAGAGCTGGGCAGATCTAGTCAAAGTCTCATTTTTTTGGGTGGGGCTTTTGGGTAGGCTTCATCTTATAAAACAAACTAGCGCCAAAATCTGTTGTATTCCTCACAGTTTGTGGAAACTGCAAAGCATGTTAGATGAGAAGCGTGATATGAAACCACCATCAGACAGTCCTTTATCAGCACAACAAGGTCATGTCATTGTTCAAAGCGACACAGTACTCCAAAGAATCTGGGAGTTCAACTGGTTTAATTAAACAAATACTAAAAGCTTTTGTTGAAATTAATTCCAAGCTGGGCCTATGTACTGAGCTTTAAATCAATTTTAAATCATCTAGAGTCATCCTGGATAAATAGGGTCTGAGTCTAGCTGTGCTGCTTCCACTGCATTCCCAGAGCTCAGATTAGATTTGGAAACCCGTTTGATGAGGATATTTAGCATCTTTATTAATAAAATGATTTAGCCAACTTGTCAGGGAAACAACTCCCTCACCAATTTGGATAGAATATTGGCTACTGAGAGACAGGTCAATTCCTTTACTGTATTTAAAATATGGTTTCTTCATTGCATAGTATCTAGTGGGATATTCCAAGATAAGACCAGAAAGAAATCAGAAAGAAATATAATGTACTCTTTTTAACTTCTGTCCAATCAATACATTATTTTTGTTCATGGTCTAATGTCATCAGGTAGCCCTGCTCTTATGCACAAAGCCCCACTACACTGCTTATTGAATTAATAAAAAACATTATCATAAACCAGCTCAATATCTTTCTATCTCAGATCTCTACCTTGAATAAGCAAACCTGCAATTGTCATTCTCAGACTAGCCAAGAAAATTTAATCAAAACTCATACAGTGAAACATAGTTACGCATCTATTCAGAAATCCTTTTCACACTTCCATTTTTATCTCTGTGTCTTCTCTGAAGAAAGCTGAATTTTTTTTTTTGATCATGATGCCTGGAAAGTGTACATCATGAAGAAAATTCAAGAACAACACTATTATTTAACGAGTATAACTCAATTCCTGAACATGGGAGAAAGCAAAGAAGTAGAGTTCTCCCAAGTTTAATTAAGGACTCACTTTGACATGAGCAAGATAGCCCAATTACTGAGACTGAAAAACAGAGAGATACACTTTATGTTGATGTCTGGTAACCTGGAAATCTATGAAAGCCATAAATTTATTCCTGTTGTTCTTTTTTTCTGTAAGTGCATGACACTTAAGTGAAACTTCCGAATTGAAGGGGACATATATTACATGTAAGAAGCAAAATTTTACTTCAACTCTATTTCCTGAAAGCCTAGCATTAAAGAAATAGAGTTTCGCATGTTGGATTAGGGACAGCTCTCCTTGTATTACAATCATGTGGCAGGAGAAACATCTTCCAGAGCTTCAGAGTCAGAAAATGGATACAGGACTCATTACCATCAATAAGAAACTCTTCTGTAGTAACAGGTTTTCAAACAACTTCAGTGCATTAATACTAGGAATGTGGTAAGAATATTAATAAAGGTACCATGTTATCAAAAAATGTGGTATAGCAAAGAAAAATGGCATTAAATATAAATATTTTTCTGGATGTTATGTAATTTGGTATTTGGATGCAATATTTATTTTTTCCTTTTCAAAACTAGATTCCTATGATGATTAGAGATTTGAGGCATACCCTGTCATACAGGCAGTTCTGAAGGAACATCAAAAAGGGGAATATTAAATCTAATACCTTAATATTATGGTCATAATTCTGCAAGTAACCCTTTGACAGAAAATAGGTGAATTAAGGCAATAAAGATGTAGGAATGAAAAAAAAATAGATTTCTAAATCCTGAAATCTGGATAAAATATTTTCATATTTCTCAAGCGGCTGGACTGCATCTTTTATTTGACATCTGAACTCTAGTTCCTCATCAAAGAGATTTTAGGAAAAGCTAGGAGTAAAAGAGAGCAAACTCCTCTAAGGTGAGATGCTAATTAAGCATAGTAATTAATTATTTTGACAACAAGCTCAAAGATCATCTGAGAAGTGGCTCTAATGAGATCTTTAGTATCCCAAGAACATACTAGAAATAAATGTATTAAATCAGAAAAGCAAAGTAAAATACATTGCACTTGGGAAAGAGTGTACGCCAGTATGAATGAAGATTAGGCGACATCCATGTAAAGGTCAGATATTTTTGAAATATTCAGAGAAATAGCAACAGGGTAGGCTAAGGGTGAAATCTTAAATTGTCTGAACAACAGAAAATTTCAAGTATGAATATTCCAGACTACTAGCAACCATAAGATTTTCTGCTATTTGACATTTCAAACTTTAGTACGTTTGCCTTCCTTTACAGATACAATGGTTATAGTTTTCCCACAAATAAGTAAGTAACAAGTAGACAAACAAACGGACAAACAAATAAATTCTTCCCCACTGCCAGCTCTTTATGTGCCCATCTTTTCAAGGGTAGTCTCAAGTTTCGCAATTCAGCAATTCTGGAGAAAGTAAGCACAGTTGTTTGCAGAGCAGCCTTCAAATTTCCTTGACCTTAAGTGATGTGGCATTAGATCAAGTTACACTAAGGAAACAGCACTGACTGTGCTGACAACTGATTTCTCACTTGTGATGGATGAAGGCATCTATATACTAATTCTCTTAGATTTATAGCTGTTGTTAGAAACACTAACCATGATCTCTTTTTGAATCTGAACAGTCTCATATGAAGTGAGCGGACTGCCCAAGTGGGCTGCCCATATTTTTCTTTTGGTGCCCTTTGAGGATCACAAAACAATTGTTTATCATTTTTAGAGATCTTTCATCCAGCTAAAGGTCATAGAAGCTTCTGATGAGCGAGGGTTATGAAAACTGGGAAAAATCACTGGGAAAATTTACTGAAAAAAATTTAATACTAGAAAGACAATGTTAAGTGAAAATTGTTTTTAAAAAAAATTAATTTTCAGTGGACTTGGTAGAATAAGGAGAGATGGATAAAAAGGGAAACTTTCCTAAACATCAAAAGTGTTTCTTTCCAACCTGTGTAAAATGGAATCAGCATACGCTTCTCTATTCCCCTAAGCTTTTTTGGTTTTTAACCAGGTTGTATTAATTATTCTTGTCTTACAAACACATGTGCAACTGAATACATGGCTGTTACTAAGCAGCTAATATAGATCTAAACATATCAGTGCCTTCTTTTTGAATGCATCAGGGTAAGTTAAATGAAATACAGGCTTATCTTTTGATCTGCACTTTCCTATTGGAGGTTCCATCATTTACTACACGTGTGTGTAGTTACAGTAAATTACTGCCACCAAAGAAGAAAGCTACTTCAAATTATACAATGCTGATGCTAATCCATCAAATATGGTGTACGCAAGCTGTTCCCCAAGACATACTAGATACCAAAGGGCTTGCAGGTGAAGTTCACCTACAAGTTTATAAGTTATTAAAGTTCTCATAGGGTGTGATAGTGTTCAAGGTGCTTATCTCTCTGTCCCCGTGTTTACCTGAAAAACAAAAAATAATAAAAAAGAAGGATTTCCATGATCAATTCTGAGTTGATGAAGTAAATGTTAGTACTCAGAAAGTTCCAGGAAAATCCTTAGAATTCACTTCTTTGCTGTATTATTTGAGATTGGGGTAGTTACCCTTCATATTAAGCCTTCCAGGATTCTCATGAAGAAAGGGCAGACAATACAGGGACAAATCTTTGTCTCAGAAAAATTTCTGAAAATATCCAAAACCATATTTGTTTTGGATTTATCTGATTTGTCAAAAGTTACAGGAGCAGATATTTAGCCTTTTAGCTGCATTTAGGTACCTCAGAAGGTGGGGCACAGATTATCAAGGAGTTCTGGTTATAAAACACATGGTTTATGTTTTAAAAATATTTGTATTATATTTGCAGCTTGTGTTAAATGCAATTAGCAAACATTAAGAAACATGTGTTCAGAAAATAACAAAAATATCAACAAATGGATATTCCTGACATTCCTGTGTTATTTATTTACATAACTTATTTTCAGCTTCAGAAGTTTTAAGGGTAAGCTCTACTTACACTAGAAATAACTGATACACGATAAAGGAAGAATACTACTCATCCTGTTTTAATTCTCAGGGCAAAATATGCATGATTATGAAATGGTGCAACCAGGATCCTCAGAGTGTATACTCATTCATTGCAGTGGATTTAAGTGCAGGATTAAAATACAGTTTTGGGTGCTGCAGTGCAAGAAAATTATTGGTAAAGTGGAGGGAGTTCAGCCAACAAAATTATTATGAAAGTGGAAAGTATAATGTAGTAAGACATGCTGAGAGATCTGGATTAATTCAGTCTTTAGGAAAAAAAAAAAGACTATGGGAGTGTCTTACTGATGTCTTCAGCAGTCAAATAGGTTGTTATAGAAAGGACCGAGCTAGCCTCCACATGTGCACAGTGAAAGGACAATAGACAGTGGACAGTTATGTCAATAAAAATTCCAATTAGATTTTAGAAAAATAAATAAATCACAATGTGGCTGTTCAAATACTGGAACAGTTTGCCCAGGGCTACTGTGAAACGTCTTGGGAGGTTTTCTTCGACTATGTTGAAGACGCTGAGCAATCAAATAGGTCCTGTCTCAAGCAAGGGACTGGATGAAATGACCTCTTAGGGTCCCTTTCGAAAGAAATTATTCCTTAAATTTATAATAGCTGACTTGCTCTTCATGGACTATTCAGAGCAGTTTTAAGTTTTTAAAACTTCAACTTCTCTCTGGAATTGTTGCTACTGTGCAAAGCACATCTAATGTACTGATATTCATTGCTATCCTGCTTTATTTATTTATTATTTGAGCAATATATCAGTACACCATTGCCTTGCCCATTGCAATTACCCACAACCCATCAGATTTTTATTATTTTTTTTTAGTTTCAGGAAAGAAATGAGATGAGACAATATTGATTAGTTAGGAAGTAAAAACAGAATTAGATCTTCAGCACAATTCCTTCCATAAAGAAGTGTTTTGGAGGAAGATTTTAGCACCTGAACAAGGATATCTTATGTCCCTGGGATCAGCTAAATTCTGTTAGCTACACTGCTTTCATAAAACTGTAATGTGCATTTGATCTTCCTTCCACAAAACTGGAGGTCAAGTGTATTTTACAGCATATAAAGAATTTTTATTAAAATCAAAGGTTTAATAGTTTTTTACAATTAAATATAGAAGTAATAAGGTTATAAATATATATAATGGTATTGTACCTGGTTTCACTGTCACATGCCACTAGTAAAAGAAAGTCAGTCTCTTTCAGTTATTTAAAGAAATATTTATAGATTATACATGTATATATTTGTACAGGTTTAAGCAGATCAGGATATGTCCAGAAAAGTTAAATTTCTAGCCTTTTTCTAAATACGTCTGTCTTGATTCCTCAGCACTGATTTCCTATTCTCTTTGAACTGCTGTTCTCTACTTAAACCTTAATTCTATTGCCTTCAAAATGTCCAATAGGATTCTATGAAGGAAGCAAGTTAAAAGTCTCAGTAGATTATACTTTTGCTATAATGCTAATACTTCCATCATCTCTTGATCTGTTGTCACTATGTTATATCCCAATTTAGATAAACAATACAGAATTACATTTTTTTATGAATTTCATTCCTTCCTCAAGTTAACAATGAGATATAGCAAAGCCATTTCTAGCTTGTGCTAATAACTCAATTGCTTACACTGGCATGATGTCCGTGCCAGAGTTTTTCTATGCCTTCATATGGATAACTTTATTTTTCTTGTGATATGTTTTTATAGCAGTTACTTTCGTTATAAAATGATGAGACAGTTCCAGTTCCCAGTGCAGCCATGATAAAAGAGATTTGTGTACGGGTTTTCCTACCTTCTCTGGGGACTTTCTTTCATATTAGCTAGGCTTGAACTCATGTTAGCCCCCTGATTATCCATTTTGCCTTCCTACTAGCTTGTATACTTCATTAAGATACAAGACTGGAAAAGTTTCTGGCAGAGAAATTCAGACACAAGCCTTGGAATAACTTGAATTAAGGTTCACACTTGTAAATAGTATGACTATGACCACTACATGGCTGGAAGCCTGGGATAATACAGGCAAGACAAAACTATCCTAGCACATGTCACTGCCTTTTAAATTTCGTCCTAATAAACACTTAATAAGCATATACATGTCACCATATCTTTAACCTACGTAAAAGTCTATGGGTTTACCAAAACTTTCATGAAGTGCATCCAAAGCATTTCTAGGGCAATGTATTCCTGTTATAACTGCCTTAGACAATAGGGTTACTGCAGTTCTGGACAAGAACTGGGAATTTACAAACATTTGTAAAGAGCTTGTGAGGGTACACAGTTTTGTGTTAATTTTATCCCATACACATTGACGTTTTCGGTGTCACTATGTCTGGTTATAACTGCCATTAATAAACCATATGATCAGACAGAAAAAAAGAAAACCTGGTCAGGTTCACTCTGAAGATCTGAAGCAGTTCTTTTGGGCAACAATCCAGTCCTGTCATTTGTTGAAGGAATTTCAAAAGTCTCTTATGCTACTGACTAACAAAAAGACCTAAGTAAGCGGCTCATCATCACCTCTCTGCTAGAAGAAAGATCTAAGCATTTGGCTGTAATAGCCCCAGAATCAGGGATGCTGCTTTGTAGTTCAAGATCCTGAGAATCCTTCACCTGACCTGATCGGACATATTACCTCACACTTAATCTCTGCAATGTTTTAGAGTAATTGGTCTTTCCATTGGAGTTACCCAATCCGAGGAGTTTTGCAACCCACAATATCCTAAAGAAATTGCTGTGCTTCTGCAACAGCCCAGTGGCCAGACTCTGCTGTACAAATCTATGTATATACTTCTTTCAGGATATACCACAGGGCAAGACATTTGCTGTTTGCCACTGAGAACCACGGCTAGAAATGTGTCATCTGAGTGCAGGGAGAAAAGAAGAAGCATCACTATTTGAAGGACTGAAGTAAAGCAATAGACAGGACCATGCTGGTCCAACTATTTTGATTTAACGGCATGATGTTTTTACACAGTGGGTAATGCAGGCATCAGTAAAGTAAACTCATATACTGCCCTGCTGCCACCATGACCAAATGACCTGACAATATTGATATAAACCTGGGTAAAGATGACCTTAAGGGACCTGTCATGATCAACCCAAGTCTATGCAAAGAGTGCCTTGGAGAAACTCTCGGAGACTGCGGAGTTCAGGGTCACTGTAATGTGCACAGTATTAGATATTGGCATCCAGACAGTCACACAAACCACATTTTAATCCAAGTTTTAAAATTTAAGGAAGTGTTCCTGACAATTAAAAGCATGACTTATAGGGAATATTAATTATTCATGAGTACTAACTGATAAGCAGTATACATGTAATTTAGCAGGAGTGATTGTTTAACCATACAATTAATTGAAGAAGGTGTAAAACAGTTGAAAGATTTTAGCATTCTCTTTTCATTTGCCCTTGTCCCCTCTTCTTCCAATTTTCTCTGCTGATATTCAGCTGACAAAAACAATGCCACTGAGACATAAATGCAAAGCAAATTAATTTCTGAACATTCGGTTTCAAACAGGTCTGCTTTTTTGTAATGGAATGGTTGAACAAAAATGGGAGATGCTGAACAAAAACACATGTCTAGGTGAGGATTAGAAGCTGCCCTGAAGGTCAAGATAAACTTTATAGGGTTTCTTATTCTGTCATGGTTCTTGCTTCTTTGAAGCTTATCTTAATGCACTTTTCTCTTGCCATTTCCAAACTTTCACCCTGGAAACTTTTATTTATAAATAACTGAGGATGTTGAAGTGTCTTCCAATATGTGTTGAAGCAACTGAAACATTCTCTCTTTTCAGGTCTCTTTAACGAATATGAAGAGAAGGCCAAGCAGGGGACAAATCAGATCTGATCCTCAAAGGACACTGTTCACAGAAATCTGCTTTATGAACAAAAGTGTCCATTCTGGGTTATTCAGTTCTGTAACAGAAAACTATCCAAGAATCACTAGCTGATTAATCAGTTTTGTCAGTTATTTTCACCTACAAAGGACACAGAGAAAATTCAGAATGCATAGTTATTCAGTAAACATTTAAATAGCAATATTGAAACCAATCCTTTACACCATTTTCCTTACACCGTTTTCTTTAGTGTTCCTTCGTATTTCGACTTCTTCCTAAGAATCTAGTTAAATTTTTCTGTATACTTGGTAGGAGTGGGGTGATTAAATAGAGTAATAGATGTAAAGAGTCACTTCTGAGACAGTTCAAAAGATAATTCAGCTATAGGGGGGGAGCCTTCAGATAGTATTCCCAGATTAAACACAGGCAGAGATGCATTATTCCGCTAGCACAGATTTTCCTGAGAAGTTCTTTATATGAGACACAAACACTAACAAAGATTTTGGTGGAAGAACTCTGTATTTTTGTCTGCCTTCTGGTACTGCATCTATTTGAACTTTTCTCTTGGTTGTGAAAAATATCATCACTTAAAATTTCTCGTTGCTCAAAAGCTATTCTTGGTTCCCTCCTAAGCAAGTTGATGTAATCCTGTTGAATGCTTTGGCAAGCAAATTCATATTTATGTTTAGAGTGGTACAAAAGGGAGCGTCACACCCTATAAGAAACAAAATATAACCCAAGCAACAATTTCCAATTACGCCCTCAAAAAAGCCAGAACGACATAGGCAATATTTTTAAATCCCAAATTTATGCTAATAATACAAAGTACCATTACATTACTAAAAGGCTGCCACTCTATTAATATTTAAAATTATTACTTATTCATATTCTTAATTTTCCCATTATTATCTTTTAAAAAGTGTTCTTAAAAAATCCAGATAAGGAAGCCTAAAACCACTGAAGACGTGACCTACCCAACACCATCTGTGTAAAAAGTAAGATGTCCAAGTCTAAACTAGTCACACATGGTCTTTCTGCACAGCTTTTGGTGCTTAATATAAAATGAGATGAAATGCCCAAAGGAGAGAGGCTATTCCAGAGGTGATAAAGAAAGCCTAGAAGACTATCTCAGACTAGCTGTCCAACTTTGAATAGCTGTAGTTTGGTCAGATGTATCCCAGACTTACGTTACAGATTTACTGTGAGTCAAGACTATTAACTCCTTAGTACTTCAGGACAGAGACAAGCATAATGATTCTTCTATAGTCCTGATTTAATCATGCTAATGGGAATTTTGAGTGACACAAAATACAGTCTTACAGCAGACTGGACATTTTACAGTTTGAGAAGACACATTTTCTTTTCAAGTGAATGAGCCGTATGAAACAGACTGTTATGATGCTTTTAAAAATAAACAATACTGTGCAGCAATTACATGAAATCTTTTTAGATCTGCAGTTTAGGCAATGACAATTTGACAACTTCTTGTTTCTTTTTTATCTTATATCTTCTAAGGCCAGACTGTTCATGATATTAACTGTTTAAGGAAGTACGCAAAATTTCTAAAGGAAAATGGTATCCTTAAAAAAAACCTCCCATCTCTCCATTCTACAGATTAATCACATTAGCTTTTAAAGCAAATTCTTAAATACTAATAAAAAATATAATGTGTTGATTACTCAGGACATGTTCTAAAAATTATGTTGTAGAAAATTCATGTAGTTTTGTAGGTATTTATATGTGCCACTTAATATGTAAGGACAAGATTATGTAAAGAAATCAGCACCGGCTGATTTTAGAATTTTTTGAACATGTCAACCAATGGATTGAAAATAATTTTAAATTTTTTGGCTTTTCAACCATCTTTCACTTTTTTTTTTTAAAGCTATTAAAATTAATTAACTTTTCAGAATAATTTTATAAACAGGAACTAGAAATTTCAAAACAAGGGACAGAATATGGGTGGTCAGTGTTCTACATTTTCAAATGCCATAGAAAGAGAGAGAGCAAAAACAATCTAGTAAGTGGACTATTCAGATTTTAATTAAACAATAAGCTCTAATACTTGATTTTACAGCTAAAGTGTGTTCATTCTACATTTGTCTAATTACTGATGGATCTCAGTTTTCCTCTATAGCACAAAATTTTGATTTGTGAAGCAGCAGAATTTAAAATGTAAAAATTTTCACTAAATACTTGCATTTCTGAACGATTACCCACTACTGATCTATGACTTTCTGTTGACTCTTAAAATTGTTTCAGAAATTCAATAGCAGGGGTATAGTCTGACATTCCATTCCAATCTCGCCACTCAGTCTAAGCGTTGTCAGGATGATATAAACATCATCCAGGAGAGGAGAGACTGAAGAGGAAAGAAAACATGAAAAAAGCAAGACAATACAGCTACAGTGGTTGCAAAGCTTGCAAGAATAGCTTGTAGCAGTGTTTAGCTTGTGATTCAATCCTTTTTTTAGTCCTTTTTTTTTCCTATAAAATATCTTTATTCATAAGCGAAAGTGAAGACAGGTAAGAAAACAGGCCTTACCTATGTTGTCCCTAAACTCAGTGTCATTTGTTTAACAAATTAATTTCTCTTACTGACTTTGTCTTGTCTTAGACTATCTTCAGCATAGGAGCCCTACAGGCTATGAATTGAGCTGTGTCTAGCTTTTTTCTCAGCAACCCATAGAAGGGATGATTGCATCCTTTGGTTTGGGCTTTCAATCCCTCGTTCACCTCGTCTCCCACAGCTTTTTTTTTTTTTTTTTTTTTTTTGAAGTAAATTACTTCCCTGGGAGTGTCGAAAAGAATGTAGCAGTTTGACCTTTCCATGTTTTGTTGTTGTCTTTGCTCATGGTTCCCATAATATGATCATCTTCCCTTTCCTCCTCCAACATCACTGGTCACTGGTGATTGTGATCAGAATCACTTAAGACTTTATTCAGACTTCAGGGATTTCTTACAGATTTTTCAGTAAAGAACTATTTGATGGTGCATATAAACTGTACTGATGTTCTTGTACAGAGGTGACTGTTGCTTTGGCTTTCATGCTCCCAGCAATGCCTTTGGAGAAATGTGTGTTATTTCCACCTCCATGCTGTGCAGAGCTGGGAATATTTTTGCTCTGAGTATCTCATCTCATTTTAAATGCCTTCCCCAGCAGTGCAAGACAGGATATTTGTAGGATGTATTTGTAAAACCAGCATTTAGAGTTTTAAAAACTATTTACTTTCAGAAATACAGCCTTTCTTGGTGTCTACATGCTTTTTAAAACCAGCACAAGTAGAAAAAAGACAGCTTACACATAAAACACATAAGAAAACACAGAAAGAGATAAAGGATTGTGAATGCCATATTCAGTTTAAACTGAGGGAAAGTTATAGTATTCCATTATTAGAGGTCTCGCTGAATAAAACCTGATCTTTTACTAGTGGCTACTTCTTTGAACAAAAGTCCCTTTGAACATTATTGTACAAATCCTCAACAGCTAAGAAATGTCAGAGCTCTCCTCAAGCCACATGTTTTACATCCAATAAAGATTTCTCTCTACCTGTTATGTACAAAACCCACTGATGTCAACTGTGCCTTGTGAGATTTTTCATTTACTTTAATGGATTTTGAGCATTCACATTGTTGCACACGTATCTCTTACAGAGCTCCCCAGAGATGACCATCATTTCTTAAAGATGAGATTCTGCCACCTGTTATCACTTATAGGATATGAGCTTTGGGAATCTGTAGATGAGAGCTATCCGTGCCTTTAAACTAAGTATATTCACTATTACGTGAAGTTAATTTTATAGTATTGGAAAAAATTACTTCACCTGCTGCCAGGAGTACTGAGAAAGGAAAAACCAAACTAAAACAAAAGCTAAAACCCTAGCTACCTTGCAGCCCTAAAAGCTCTGCAGGCATCTTCACATCTCATCTAAGCTGTTACTGCACTGTAAGGAAGGGATCAGGCACTACTGGAAATTTCCATTGTCTTTCTGCTTTTAAGGAACTTCAGGATGCATCTGCAGGCATAAATTTGCATTGCTGAAACTTTATATGAACCAGATATGAAGCTGTTAATCTCTTCCCTGTTAGGGTTAAGGGGCAGTAGCGCAAATAGATTTCTACAACTCTGCAGAATGTTTTGAAGTGGGCCAATCCTAGACTTTTTCAGAAACACAATTTCCATAACTTCCCAGTATATTTTTAGTTCTGGGTAAGAACAGATGGGCCTTCTGTGGAAAAAAAAAAAAAAGGATGCTTAAGCTCTGGTAAGTAGAAAATAAATAAAAAATTAGGTGATTCAGTTATGATGACCTCAGAATGAAATAATTTCCTATAAATACGTTTGGAAAGTGGAAAGATCAAGACAGTGAAATGGGAGAGCAAATTCTGTGCAGAAGCATATGCTGTAACCCCAAGAGGTTCTGTGGGCACAGGCAACTAATTTAATTGTAGCTTGCAGCACAAATGTTCTGCTAATCTCTGTGAGATCTTAAAAATTTGAAGACTGTGTTTTCATCATAATTTTTGTTTTCTATATCTCCCAAGTAGTGTATCATTTTAGTGTCTAATAAAAGTTTTTTTCATATTCTTATTCAATAGCAAGTAGGCTACAGCTTCTAATAAACCTAATATTTATTTTTACTTTCAAGTGTAGATGCCAAAGCAAGTTTTATGTGACTTGACAGCTACCTTCTGCATGGCTGTTATTCAGGGCATTACAAAGCCTTTCTAACAAATAAAATCCCTTTCAGATAGATTTAGCTGAAAATTATCAAGCTGTTTGGTCTTTAATGAATTAGATGTTTATTAAGTGAGAATAAATTAAATTATTTGCATCAATTTAAATACCTATGTTCCACTAACTGTCAGATCTGAATTACTAATGATTCACAAAAGGGAAATTTGTTATTAGTGATAAGAGGATCACTTTTCAATAATCTTTTAAATTATTCAGAGAAATAATACTCTGAGCACTTTAATATGTAACATGGATTTGCAAAAACATTTATCTGAACTATTTTTTTTCAAATGAGTGGAAAATATCCTAAGCAACAAGCAGAAAAGCATTATTACATATAAATATATGTATAATCAAATACAAAGCTAGCTTCATAAACTTACAACTTTACACAAGACTAGCTTTGCTTTTCAGAAAAATTCATCCTCAACATCTGATGGAAATAAAGACACATTATTCCACATTTAAGAATCACCTCATTACAGTGAAGAGTAAGCGCAGAGAGTATCATAAAACTTCCTATCATTACACTACAAATAGGACTTATTTTCCCTCATTAAAGCTGGTTTTGAACCAGATGAAAGAGTAGGGTAGCTATAAAATGTAACAAAACTTTAATATCCCTATCAGGTGAAAAATATTAGCTAGGGAATGTCATGAATAAATATGGACTTATGTTTACCGAACAAGGCAAAATGGTATTTTCATTCTGTAAAAAGGCATATGTTAGGTATAAAAATATTCAGATGTAATGCTTCCCAGTAAATTGGGAGCTTAAAGTGAGTCCAAATCTGTTTTTAAAATAAAAAGCTAAATTCTACACACAACTAGCTAAGTATAAATATAGCATTTCTGTAAATCAGTGTTAAAAGGGCCTTTTTTTCCTCCCATACTGCTTCAAATCTCAGAAAAATTAAGATTTATGATAATGTCATGATACATGGTTTCTACATAGTTTAATATAACTAACAGAAAGGGATCGTGCACATGTTGGAAGGGTCACACAGGACCACGGGCCAGCAGGATTATAAGAACCAAACTGCATTTCAGGGAATCTCCCCCAAGCCAGCTGAAGACGCTGGCGCAAGGATCCTTGCAACAGACCACTCCTGTCACTCTAGAAGTGTCTGTGCAATGTGATTATAACTCTCCAGTGAAATGCATCTCCTTGTTATATCCAATAAAGATTTTAAATATTAAACAAAAATATAGTTTTACAGAATGATAATATGCAGGCCTAAAATTACTTGCGCTCTCTTCTTTCCAAATCCCATGTATAATGGGTTTATTTTCATACACTCTGGTGGTTTAAACGTAAAGGTGTAAGTCTCACCCAGTCACTCTCTCATTCCCTGTTCTCCACAGGACAGAGGGAGAAAGTAAAATGGAAAAAATTCATGGGTCGAGATAAAGACAGGGAGATCACTTATCAATTATTTTTACTGTCAAAACAGACTCAAGCTGGGAGAAATTAACTTAATTAAAAATAGATACGGATGGTGAGAAAAAAAGACAAAAAGATTAAAACAACGCCTTCCCCTCCCCCTTCTTCCCAGCTCAAGTTCACTCCTGCATTCCCAGTTCCTCTACCTGTGGACAACCGCTCCAGCGCCTGGAGCACCTCCTCCCCCTCCCTCTTCTCTCATCTTCGCGCTCATAGGGCTGTTTCTCACGCTTTTTTTTCATCACTCCTCACTGTCATGCAGCTTTTTATCCTTTCTTAGATGTGCTTTCTTCCGAGGTGCCCTCACTGTGTCTGCGGGGCTCAGCCGGGCCCTGCAGGGGGGTCGGTCGGCGCCGGCTGGAACCGGCTGTGTCCGGCCCGGGGCAGCCCCGGCCTCTCCTCACAGAGGCTGCCCCTCAGCCCCCCCGCCCTGGCCCTCTGCTGCCAACTCTGTGCCACCTACGCCTAATACATACACGAAGGCTGAAAAATACAACATGTTTATCACAAGATAGATTACAATTTTGAGGTAGTAGATAAATGTTTGTAAATACGCCGTCTGCCTTTTCCTCTCCCTCCCCTCCTCCCCCAGCTCGCTCTGCCTTTAGATGTCATTTCAGTCAGGAGACAAAGCGGGCCAAAAGCAGAAGGCGCCTGATGGTTCCCACTGGTCTCTGGTTCTGCACCTCAGCCCTCAGACTGTTGAAAGGCCACCCACCATCTTTTCCACTCCTTCTTTTCCTCACCAGGAAAGAAAGATTATTTTTTTTTTTTTTACATTTAAAGAGATACCAAGAACAAGTATCATGAATTAGCTAAACAGATTTTCCCCAAAATGTTGTCGGTTTTCTTTGGCCCTCCGCTTGCAGTTAGATCAAAGAACAGGCTCAACCTCATTTTAGCTGGGGAAGACGGTGAAATAGCGCTGTGCAGATTTGGATTCCTCTGGGGCTCTGTGTAAAGAGTCTGGGAACCAGCTGTTCTGCATAAGTGGGAACTAAAAATAATAGAGACTTAACATACTTTTGCTAACATTTAATTTGCAGTATATTATAAGGATCACTTTATTTAATTGGAAGCTTAACAAAAGAGTTGATAATAATTTGCTGCTGCCAAATAATATCCAGATTGCTGTTCAAGTAAGTGCAACAAAATTAATGGATGACTTTAGAGCATTCTTTTGATTCTTGATGTATTTGTGTTCATAAGTCCTTGGTTACTGATGATCACAAACATTCACGGCAATTCTACTGAATTGCATTATTTTGTATTTATACAGCTGAATGAATTAGCTACAAACCAAAAGATAATTCACGCAGCTCAAACTACTTAAAAGGATATACATGGTTTGATTAATCTCCAAAGACAAGACAGTGGAAAATAAGGTTCAATTCTTCCACACACAGTGGAGTACTGTGAAGTTGCCGTGCCTAAAAAGATGATATTTTGCAATGCGTAACACTGTAATCCTATATTTTCAATTTTCATATGTGGTTATATCTTATTATCTTAGAAGGAAATTGTTAATTTCTATAAGAAATAGTCTATAAGTCCATACTCATGGTAATGTCATCCCCTCCCTGAAGAATATGCTGTAACAGGAAACATCTTTCCCAGTGATGATGGCTTTCTTTTAGAATCTCTTTGGTTTGTGACAAAATGCGTCCACTTGTTCTTGATTTCTTAGCAGATAAGTATTATCTAAGTTTCAAAATATCTTCTCTCTGGCTTCTATGTTCCCTGGCTTCAGGGAACATAGGGAGACTCATCCTTTTCAAGAAAATAAATATTCGTGGTGTGCATTTCTTCTACAAAACCACACTTTTTTCTGTAGCATTGAAAGATGGAAATAAACATGATTAATGAAAATATCTCAGTTGTTTAGAAGTATTTTGATGTACCTGCTGATGACCTGCATACCTGATGAACCCGCTGCCTGTTTTTCGAAATGCAAATGTTCATTAAATGAACTGGAAAACAATTATATGTTCCTACAATTTTGGAGATTGCATCTATTAAAATTTTGATTAATGTAAAGACTTCAGATCAGATTTTGATATCAGTCCTGTTAATAACTATAAGCGTAACTGAAAATAGGATCTGGTTTTCCCTGTTTTCTTGAAGTTGTCCTGTTTGACAGAAGTTGTTAGGGGCCAAATTCAGCAACTTATCAAAAACATTTTCCACTGGGAAGATAAATAAGTAATTTATTTATTGCTTATTTATTTAATAACATTTGAATATCTGAAGCAGTTCTGTTTATCAACAGGGAATTGATGTGCTCTCATCCAGTATTCTCACCTCTCTCTCTTGTTGGCAGTTTGCTCTTTCCCCCATGTCTCCAGTTCACACATCCTTTTACATGGTTGATTTCAAGCTGTAGTTGATTCAGAGTAATGCATTCAGTTACAGAATATGGTGGATTGATCCTGGTGAGCAGATCAAACACCCATCCTGCCTTTTGCTCACTCCCCTCTGCCTGTGGATGGGGAGAAACATGGAAGGAAGGTGAAACGCATGGTAATGACAATTTCATAATAAAAGCAAAAGCAGTGCTCACAAGCAAAACAAGAAGAGAAATTAATTCACTACTGACCATCAACAGGCAGATGTCCAACCACTGGAAGTGGGGCCTCCAAGTTGCTTGGTAAGACAAAGGCCATAACCATTAATGTCCCTGCTTCGTCCTCATTTCCCTGAGTTTTTTATTGCTGAGTGTGACATCGTATCATATTGAATGTCCCTTTTGGGTCAGCTGTCTTGACTATGTTCACTTCCGACCTCTTGGTCACCTCCACCTTACTGACTCTGGGAGCCGGTGGATGGGAGGGAAGAAGAGGTCATGACGCTGTGCAAGCACTATTCAGCAGTAGCCAAAATATTGGTGTGTTATCAACACTGTTTTAGCCACAAATGCAAAGCACAGCACCATACAGGTTAACATGAAGAAGTTTAACTTCATCCCAGCCAGAACCAGTAACACAGAAATATAACAAGCAATGTATATTGAAAGCTATTGATAAACAGATTGATAAGAAAGGATTTTGTCAGCTGGAGGCTGTCTCATGAAACAGGTAAGAGGTTGAGTTACAATTGACTTTTGCAAACTTGAGACACTGATTTGTATCTTTATCGCGTCCAGCTCCTGATTTTCATAATATTCCTAGAAATTTCAAATCTTTGAACCATGAGCTGAAAATACTGAATGGACAGAAAAGTTACTACATAGGGAAAGATAACAAAAAAGTCAAGTATACAGCCCAATCAGAAAAGTCTTGCTTTCTAGTATTCCAGGCAGCCCTCCTTTCTCTTCTAACGTTTTTATACTACATAACCAATTAAAAGGACCATGGAAAAAGAAGTAAATGGTCATGTGATAAAGTTTTCTGACAGTACAAAGTTAAAAATAAGACCAGTACACAGCACAAGAAATTGCTACAGATACTCCAAGTACTCTGCTTTTCTCCTTTTACTACAACACTAGAGACTTGCCCAACATTGTCCACCTCCATAATCTCTTATACCATGCTATGCAAGCTAATACTTAAGTTCTTTCTACTCTTCTGAAACAAAGAGAAAGTTAAATGTTCCATCACTTATGAATGCAGCACAAATAAGCCTGGAGAGGACCTCCTGGGTCATTCAATCCTGTCTTCTGAAATTTCAAATATAAAATAATAAAGGAAGAAACTTTTTTCTCAAATTGTCTAAAAGGTAGCTATATGGATAAATTAAATCATATAAAACACTGTGTGGAGGTCCCTGTTTCTATCTACTGACTATAAGACAGTCACAATTGAGTTTCTTGGAGCTGAAGACACTTAAAGTTAGGTAAAATGAATATACCTTAGATGCTGAGTGTGCAAGGGCCCACAAAACCTACACCACACAGCAACCCCCCCCGCCCCTCCCCAAAAGAAAAAGCCTCAATACCTTATATAATGTAGCACATACAATAGAAGACCATGAAACCCTACATCTCCAGTGAGATACAGGAAGAGGAAAGATCAAGGCTGATCTAGGTCAGTTCAGGTATTTATGAAATAAAATTCATAATGGTTTTATGTAAAGATTTTACCCAATGCTCAAGAATGAATGAAGGAATCCTTACTAGTCTTGACTATCCAATCTTGGAAAAAATTTATGTTCTGACGCCAGGCTGGATAATCAGTTTAATCCAGAGTGTAAAAAGGCAACTGATTTGGACAGTAAACTCTATGTAATGCAATACAACTCACATGGCTTTCAAAAACCCTTCCAAAATAACAATAAAAAACCCCAGCCTCATTCCACTATCTTTTCAAACTGCACAGAGGCAGCAAAACACAATTTCAGAAAGTATTCTGGTCTCTGGGAATTTTTTTGCAGATGCCTCTCTAGGCTTAGCAAACTGCACTTTAAAGTAATTTTGATTCTTTGCCTCACAAAGATATTCAGATGGCTATTTCAGAAGTTCACTTGACAGATGATCTGAAACCTTATATAAATCCAGTCTAAACTTATTCCTAGCCATTTATCATGTACTGATATTATTCTTAAAATTAAAGGAATTTTCTTGCCTTGACATATCCCTTCTCAATGTAGTTATAAAAAGTCATTATATCCTCTCTTAACCTCCCCCAGCTAGGCTAGACAAACAGAGCTCTCCTTAATCTTTTCTTTGTAAGATAAATATTCCATTCCTTTAGTCATATCTCTTCTCTGAATCTGATCCATTTTAAATTAATCATTCCTGAGAGAAGTGATTAGAGATGTACACAGTATTCCAGATGAGGCCTTGCTGATGCCTTGTGTTTGTATTTACGTTCTCCTTTCTCTTAGAAGAGTGCATCACTCGATGCATCCTACAATAGCAGTAGCCTCGTTTCATAGCTCCATCACTCTGGCAGTTCATACTCAACTCCAACAAATATACCCAGATATTTTTACCCATTTCATCATATCAGATTGACAAAGTCCTTTTTGTAGCAAATATTTATTATTAATTCTTGAAACTATGCCTCTGAACTTTGTGATAAAATTGCATTCCATTTGTATGATTTCTCTCCTTAGGATGATCACATCCTCTTGGTGCAGTGTCAGCAACGCATTGCTTAGACATTACTCAAGCATATACATAGTTTTCATCTCAATGTCATAAACAAATATAGTATATATGATTATTCCCAACACTGGTGATTGAGAGGTATCTGTACTGATTTTTCTCCAGCCTGTCCAACTATCTGAGTATAGCTGGGGACAGTCTCCCTCCCAACAAACTTCTTCCACACCTCGTGTTAATCACTGTCATCACCATGTTCCATACTAATTTTCCTTCAAGATATCTTATCAAATGCTTAGCTTAAATCTGAATAGAGTAGCTTTATTTTATTAGCCTCTCTAGGAAGCCATTTATCTAAAAAGATGTTAAGTTAGGCTGACACAATCTGTATGAGATAAAACCATGTAGTAATGTAAGTTCCATTTACCTCTATGCCCCTAATTAGTTCTTATTCAAAATATGCTGTAATGCTTTGCATAGCATTATAATCAAACTAGCTGCTTGGATCATGTTCTTTCCCCATTGCTTTTTTATCTTGATACTGCATTTTTTTCTTCTCCAAATTTACTACTACTGGATTTACAGATAAATTTTAAATGGCTTCTACTAGATTTGCAATGCCATGTGCTGATTCATTCAGTTGATTTGAATAGATGTTATCAAACTCTTTAATTGTTTCACACTTAGAAATAACAATTGTGCTTCTAACTTTCATAATGTAATTGGTATCACGATCTTCTTATTTGCAGTAGATAATGTATATTACCCTCAAAATGACCCTCAAATTAAAAACAAAAACAAAAAACACAACACAAAAAACACCCCAAACAAAACCACCAAGGGTAGGATTAATTAAAAATTTTGGCCATTTCTAGATCTTCTTTGCTGCCTTCTAATTAAGGTATACAGAAGCCTCCTTCTTTTCTAGCTTCCCCTCTTTATGTAAAGAATAATGTATAAAGATTAGCGTGTAAAAAAAATAATTTATGTTTTAGTTTCTAATGCTTGGGTAAGGCCTTCAAAGTATTTAGTCTTTACCTCTTTAACGTCTGAAACACTGTCTTTCTCCTAATGAATCCCTTTTCCCCATTCTTTTAGTATCCTTCTTAATGAATCCCTTTTACCCCTTCCTTTTGTCTCCATTCTTCTTATTAAATCCTTTTTCACATGATTATTCATATTTAAAAAGCCTTTCATAGAAGTATTTAGTTTTCTCTTTACATAGATGCTCTGTGTTGGCACATTTTACTTAAAAGTAAATAAGAGTTCCTCCAGGTCTTCTTTGAATTCTAATCTTTAATTTTCCCAAATCAATCAGCCTAAATAATTTATTTGCCCAGCATGCCAAAGTTTGACTTTCGAAAATCCCCAGTATTATTTATAGATTTATTTTTGTCTGTCATCTAGCAGTTTAACATCAACTGAATCAGTTCATGATTGCTGAATCATATTTAATTTACTGCAAGGCTGCTATTCTTATGAACAGCTTCATAATGATGTTATGATTGTCAAATTATAGCTTAATATTACATTGTTAACTGAATTCCTCACTTTCTTCTTGTATCATTTGTACAACTGTACAATTTGTTTCTGTCTCTCTATCACAGCTGGAATGAAGAGATGGAACTCTTGAATCTTTGTAGTATTGGTCCATTTATCTTCCATGCCACTTAATTTTTAGCTTGCTCTATAGCAGGGCAGTTCTGAATTGTTCCAAGAAGCTCTCGTTGGGATCTCAAAGGATAACCCGCTCCAAAAGGATCCCCCAAAGGGCCTGTATCTCATTTGACTTCTACACTACACAAGGCTTTAACACTTAGCCCATTCTCAAACAATGCATACACTTTCCACCCTCAGACAATTATGCACGATGTATGTTAATTCATACTCTCATTTCAGTTTCATTCTAGAAGGACAACATTCCCATGGGTATCCAGCTTTCCCTAGAGAGAGTTTTCCTTAAATGAGCAAGACAGTCTGGGTTAATATAGATGCACTTTAGGATTCATTCCCTTAGAGCTTTTCTTTCAATAAAATTGTTAAAACAAAAAATAATTCACTTTTTGGTGAAAAGAACAGTGTCAGAATAGTCTTTCATTTTTCTCACAACCTAGATATAAAACTCCCACAAGATATTTAATATATAAATAAAAAAAACACCATTTTTATCCTACATATTGATAGATTAAAATAATATTAAAATTAAAAGTGACTGCAGTCACTGAAGACCTCAAGCGAGAAATTCCTTAAAATATATAAAAAGAAAGGAGATTTTCTTCAGCAGAGAAAATCATAGAATCATTTAGGTTGGAAAAGACTTTTAAGATTATCAAGTCCAACCACTAAACCATATCCCTAAGTGCCACATCTACACATTTTTTAAATACATCCAGGGATGGTGACTCAACCACTTCCTTGGGCTGCCTGTTCCCATGCTTGTGAACCCTTTTGGCAAAGAAATTTTTCCTAATATCCAGTCTAAACCTCCCCTGGTATAACTTGAGGCCATTTCCTCTTGTCCTATTGCTTGTTACATGGAAGAAGAGACCAACCCTCACTGCTCTACAACTTCCTTTCAGGTAGTTTTAGAGAGCGGTAAGGTCTCCCTTCAGCCTCCTTTTCTCTAGGCTAAGCAATCCCATTCCCTCAGACGCTCCTCATCAGACTTGTGCTCTAGACCCTTCACCAGCTTCATTGCCCTTCTTTGGACACCCTCCAGCACCTCAATGTCTTTTTTGTAATGAGAGCCCCAAAACTGAACACAGTATTCGAGGTGTGGTCTCAACAGTGCCGAGTACAGGGGGACTATCACTTCCCTGGTCCTGCTGGCCACACTATCCCTGATACAGGCCAGGATGCCATTGTCCTTCTTGGACACCTGGGCACACTGCTGGCTCATATTCAGCTGGCTGCCGACCAACACCCCCAGGCCCTTTTCTGCTGGGCAGCTTTACAGACACTCTTCCCCAGGCCTCCACCATTGCATGGGGTTGTTGTGACCCAAGTGCAGGACCTGGCATTTGGCCTTGTTGAACCTCATACCATTGGCCTCAGTCCATTGATCCAGCCTGTCCAGCTGCAGTCACAACGGGTACTGCTGAGTCATGGAATCATAGAATAATTCAGGTTGGAAGAGACCTTAGGAAGTCTTAAAGGCTCTGATCCAGCCTCTTGCTCAAAGTATGTTGCTTAGGGATTTATCCAGGAGGGTCTTGAAACTTCCAAGGATGTTGTCTTGGTGAGTAAACTATTCCTTATATTTAATTTTAACCTCTTGTATTTCAACATGTGGCCACTGTCCTTCATCTTCCTATCGTGTACCTCTGTGGAGAGCCTGGCTCTGCCTTTTCAGTAACCTCCCCATAGGCATGGGCAGATGGCTGTTAGGTGTCCCTGAAGCCCCCTCTGCTCAGGCTGAACAAGGCCAGCTCACTCTACTTTTCACAGAAGAGCCACCACCATCCTGGTGGCAGTCTCTGAACTCACTACAATTTATCCAAATCCTCATCTTTCGACTAATGGAAGTCCAAAACTGAATACAATATTCTGGGTGTGGTCTAACAAGTGGAACCATATAATGTGATTAAATAAATAAAACTTCTCTAAGAGATAATTATGTGTATTTAAATTAAGTACCCTTTTCCTTCTTGCAAGCATTGTTGAGACTTCATCCAGTAAGAAATGTAAAATTAAGCATTTTTTATTTTTTTTTAAATAACTATATTTTTTCATACTTCTGAATCCAGATTCTTCCAATTTCAGGGGAAAAAATGAAAACAACTTTCTAGTACTATAGATAGAAAACCCAACTCTTCATTGAAAAATCAGGCATGGCTAAAAAACCCCACACTGATAACAGTGAAGAGGAGAGCAAATAGGAAACAAGAAATCTTTCTGAAATATTTCGTATGCATGTATATTGATCATTCAAAAATTTCAGCATGCATTTTACAGAAGAAAAACAGTTTGAGCTGTGTCATGAATATGTTCCAAACCCTTGTATAAAAACTTCAGTCAGTTTGTACAAAATCTTGAAAAATATTTTTATCTTTATGACCTGAGAATGAAAGTTCAAGTGAATTTTAATTATTTTGAGCCAGAATGATGCAGTGTTTAGGAATTAGATATTATGCATGGGATTTAAATTGGACTTAAAATAAAATTCCAGATATGAAGTGAACTTCTAAGAAATTCAAGAAAAGAATGGATCTTTCTCCTTTCAGTATTCACAATGCAAGTAACTCCAGGCTTACTAGTTTGGAATCCTAAGCAGCAAATTCTCTGTGAATGCAGCTACACTTTACTGGGGTAGTATCTCTCTATTGATTTGGCACTTGATTGCAGATCAGGGCTCTTTATTCTGTGTGCATTTATTTGTTTAGAAATAGTTAGGACATCTAAAAAGTGGATAACAAAGCTATAGAGCTGGGTTAAATATCTAGGATCGGAGGATTATTACTATTATTTTTTGAATGGTAGAACCTAATCAGTTTGCACAACCACCTAGGATATGTGGGAAAAACACAATAGGCATATTCAAAATGAATAATCTGTTTATAAGGCAAAATTTTTATGAAATGGAAGGCAAACACTGCAAAAATTTAGAAAAGCATAAAACCAGTGAATCTGCAATATATATAAGTGAAATACCCACTCTAATGTTTTTATAGGGCAGTCCCTTGCCTCAATTTCCACAGATCTCAGCGTTGCCATCCTTGAACAAATATCTTTGAACCTTATGGTACCTTTCCTTTCCCTTTAGGTTCCCAGTTTACATTCCAAAGGCAAGAAATTCCCAGAATAACAAATGCAGGTCCAGCTCCTTTCTTCCTTTCTCACTACCACCAGCCTCCATTTACTGTTGAGATTCTTTACACAAGACTATTTTGGTGTAAAGTAAACATGGTTAGCATGGGTGCTTTTCCTGGATTAATAAGTCTGCTGTTGCTTTTTATGACTATTGCCATCTCTGGTCCCCCCAGTTACACAGATTTTTGTATTGCAATGTGCCACGTAAAAACTTCATTACAGTTCATTCAATTTTTTGTTATACACCGTATCTTCAGTGGAAAATTTCCACAAGTTCCATCAAACAGTTCAAATCTGGAATTTTACTTTGATCATTTCATACCATATACATGAAAAACATTATTTCCAGAATATGAGCATATATTTTTACCCAGCATTATTTGCATATAAACCTGCTAACGCAGGCTTGAGCTGAGGGTTTCCTGAACAGAGCCACTCAGGGGACATTAATTGTATTTTTATTGATTCATAGTTAAGCAATTATTTTGTCTCAAACTCTACATAAACTTTAAACAGAATGATAAAAAAAAAAGGCCCTAACTTCAGCGGTTGTCTGTGATACCAGTACCTGCTCATTTCGTTTCTTCGACCTGTTTGTTAGGATGAGAGCAAGGACCTTCTTCTGACACGAGTCCCAAAACCAGGTTTGCAAGTCCTTGCAAGGTCATTGTAGAACACAAAGGAATTCAGAGTGGTTTTGTGTTTCAGGTAGTAATATATCGATCTGCTTCGTTTCCTATTTAGAGTCACCATTAAAAGCCTGCACAATTTTCTTAGACACCTACAACAAGAATTCATTAAAGTATTTAAAATTATCAGTGTTCAGTAAGGCTTTCATTTTGCAATATCCCTTATTTAATTTAACTTAGCTGTTAAGAGTTTTTTTAGAGAAAGCTTCTCATTTGACAGTCTTTTAGACGGTAATAAAGATGGTAATAACTTCTCTTTTTGTGAAAATGAGAAAATGTTATAGTAGAAAATCTTACAATACAGGTCGCAAAAGGTCATCTAGTTCCTGCCCTGAGGCAGAATCAGTTCTACCCAATGGTTAACTGAGAAGGTCAAAAGCTGTTTTTATTGCTGTCCTTGCTGAAGTCAAATCTTCCTTCACTCAAGATGGAACAAGACAAATTACACAAAAGGCTGGAGAAAAGAACGGCACGCACAACAGGCAGTCTGAGCTGCTCCTTTAAGACCCTCCAAACTCATAGAAACATCAGGCTATTTAAGAGACTGCTTTGTAGCTGCTCTTGCCCTGTGGCTCACAGCAGCACTGTGATAAAGATAGTCTTGGTTCACTAAACTGGCTTTCTTTATCAAAGGCAAAAGAGACAGAGATAGGGAAGAAGAAAACAAAAAGGTAGAGAAAGAAAGCACATAAAAATGTTTGTAACATGATGCAGCCAATTTTTACACTCTAGATTATGTCCAAGATCTTGCCAAAGCCAATGAAGACAGCAATATAGTATGAATAGAAACATTTATTCAGAATGTTTGATGATAAAGATCAAACAATTGAGATGGTTGAGTGAGTGGAGATTGAAAGGACTGAGGTTTGCTGCCAGATTTTCCCATGAAGACACTTTTAAGACTTCATAAAAAAACAACAGATTAAAAAGCTCAGCTGCTCAATATTTTATTGAAAGTACATTCGGGGGAAGTTTTTTTAACATATCACTTTAGGTGCATTGATTTTTCTCCCCTATTTCTCCGATATATGATACATGGTTTCAGCTTAGCCCTTTTTTATTTAATCAGACTTTTTATTATTCTCATTGACAATAATTCAGTTGTCCTCTTTGACTATTACAATTTCTTTCAATGTGCAAATTTAGGTTTTTGTTACTGTGACTTTTGTAATTCTCATCTTTATTTTTATAAACATTCACATAGGAATAGTCACATCAGTCATAAAAGCAAATAGTATAACACAACAGAAATAAAATCTAAGTAAACTGAAACAGGATAGGGATACTTAGCTTGAGATGTAAACCAGAAACTATCAATTAATATAAGAGAAAATGGAAAAATGCTATACATATGCAGTAAATTGTGTGAAACAGTGTATAAGCCTTTGGGTCAAGATAGTCTCCAAGGGGAATCTTACAGTAGGTGTCTGCTACCAACCTCCAAACCAAGACAATAAAGCCAATGAAGCAGTATTTGGGTCAACAGAACCTGGTGCTTGTGGGCAACTTAAACTACCAGACATTTGTTGGAAGAACAATACAGCAGCTTACATGTCATCCCTCAAGTTCCTGGAATGCACAGAGGACTGCTTCCTCATACAAATGTTAGACATGCCAACCAGGAATGAGGCACTGCTGGACTTGCTACTCACAAACCAAGAAAAACATGCTTTGCAGTATCTCGGTTAGTGAAAGCCTCGGCTGCAGCAACCACTGTATTTGGGAGTTTTCATTAAAGTAGTTTAGTTTTTTCTGAACTCATAAATCTCTTTATCTCTCTTCTTCCTCTCCTTGAAATACTAATAATAAACTAAAAAGAAATAATGAAATAGATACAATACATACAAATATATACAAAACTATATCAAGCTCCCAGGGAGATGTCACCGGCAGGCACCGGGGAAGTTCCAGACTGGATTCAGTGACAAATGGGAACCGGATTCCAGAACACACCAATGGGGATCAAAGGGAGATGAGCAGATAGGGTCTTCCTCAGACATCAGCCACTGAGAAAAGACAGCCACCCAAGAACAACCACAGGAGAAAAGCCCTTTGGTCCCTCAGCTTTTATACTGAGCGTGGCAGATGGGAGGGAACACCTGATTGGTCAGTTTGGGGTCACCTGACCTGTCCATGCCTCCCCACAGGTGCCACCTCTCCAAGGGGTAGACACCCAAGTCAGCTGAATCTGGTTCCCACAGCAACGAGTGTGAGCAAGAGCCTGTCACTGAACAGAAAGTTGGCTTTGCTCCACCCCAAAACCAGGATGATAATGCTAACAAAATCAGAAATGTATGCAGTATTAAGGAAAGGATAAAATATTGCCATAACACCAGGGATAAAATTCCTGTGCGTAGCATTATTTTTGACTGAACAAACACAAAATTAATGTTTGCTATTTTATAATTTATAATGTGCTGCTGAAGCACCAAAAATCCGTTCAGAAAACTGATTATTGCAAGTATTTTAGCATCTTCTGCCTATTATACCATCAGATTTTTAATAAATAAATAAAATAAATCTCACGGTTGGTGTCATATCTATTGAGGAAGTAAACATGATGTCTCAGCCTTTTCATATATGTTTGGAAATAACAATGATTCTGTGGCAACACAAGAAAGAAAATACTTGTATGAGTTATATGTTAATTACAGTCAAAAGACATTCATAGCAGCATAGGAAAATGGGTGTCAGCCATTCTGCAATGTCAAGCTGAGTTTATCAAAAACCTCTGCAGTTTTGATATATTTGTCCTTTACATGACATCAATCAGCCTAATATTTTTTGACTATTATAGACACTCGAAGGTCTTTATCCCTGATTTGTAGGTGTGCAAGAGCTCTCTCTGTGAAGTGCCATCTGTCTGGCTGTGTAAATGACTGCATGCCTTCCTGCTTTTATGTAATCTAGAGCCTGAACTTGTTTAAAATGCTGCAGGCTAAGGTGCTTTCCTCTGGAGTGTTGTCTTCAGGTGCTCAGCTGTATCAGGCAGATGAGGTGTTCTGAGACGTTCTGTCTGAGAGCAGACAAAAGGGAAACACCTCAAAAAGGTGTGTTATGTAAAGTCCTTTAAGTCTATTTTCAAAAAGCATTTTGCATTTCTTCAGTGTTGTTTGTCACATACCAGCTGGAACACAAAGTGCCTGGGGAACCAGGAGGAAATATGGAGCTCTTGTTCCTTTACTAACCAGAGTACTCACAGAAAATGGAGTCTGTGGAGCATTAGAATGTGCAGCAGTCAACAGTTTAGCCACAATACTTGAGCAGACTCAGCATACATCTTTTTGTTAGCTGAAGATGGGATCTGTATTTGTTTTGGAATACAGACTTGACTGTAGTTCATACCCTTTAAGCATTCATTCAGACCAGGTCAGAATCTCAACCTCTATCACCAGGAAAAGTTCAAGTATACATAGAGCGCTTGTATCAGTCTAAGCAGCTGGAAGAGGTAAGGCATGGGTAAGGCCAAGCATGTCACAGCCCATCCCACCATGTTTTTATCTCAAGGTAGGTTCTTCTTAAGCCTGTTGGAGACAAGCTGAGCTACAACCAGGCTCAAAGCACATCATGAGCAGAAAACGTGTAGCTCATGAGATGTATGTTCCTTCTCTCAGCCTCTCTTATGCCATAGTAGTACTACGATATAGTACCACCAAGATCTTCCTAACCATCATCGAACAAGTCTTGTCCCACAATGGAAAAGAAAAAGTTGCAAGTTGTAAGCTGTGTGGTTTCTAGTGAGCTGGCCGAAAAAAATATGTATTAAGTCAAAATATAGCAATTTAGTATGTTAATATACTGCCCAGTTGATGTAATGGGACGCTGGTAAGAGCCAGCATGAAGGGAGACTTGTTTGTCTCATCTATTTTTCTTATTTTTTTTTTTTTAATAGAGTAAAAAAGATTCGGATGTAACAAAGACACCCATAGTATGACAGCAGAGGCCTTAACAAAGGATGGTACCAGAGGCCTCCAAATGTATAAGCATAAGGTGAAAATGATCTGTTGCTTGTCACTATAGGAATTTAATCCCGAGAGCAGCGTTGAACCAAGTTTAGTGCACAATAAGGGGAACAAAGAGTGCATGTCCAAAATACATGAAACATCCCCCATGTTGTGAAAACAGAGAGGATAACAAGAAGGCATAAAGGCATTTAAAGATCCTACTTGAATGGGATTGGGAAGGATTCCTTCCACATTGCTTCTCTGGGCTAAGGATGCTGAGCTGATCAAAGTTGTTACGTAAATGCCAGCAGGTCCCTCATCACCTTTGCAATACCCCCCCGTCACCTTCCCTAGAGAAGAGAGTGCTGCTTTTTTGTTTGCCATTCACCGCACTTTGCTGCTGCAATTTAACAATTACATGTAAAATATTGTCTTTTAATCTATTACTGGGTTGAGCGAATCAGAGTTTTAAAGAGCCATGTGTGGGACTGGTGAGTGAGTGGTGGGTATGTGTATTTATATGAGTTTTTCTAGCCTAACTTTCCCAGATGACAGTGATGGATAGTGCAGTGCTGGACCACATTAAATCGAAGGAAACATTGAAGGCTTGCAATCTTTAAAGTCAGATTTTATCAGAGTAAAAAAAAATGTTTTAGAGCATGATAGATCTGTAAATACAGCAAATTGAAATACTTTACATTAAATTTGAAATTTAATGTTTACAAATAAATCTAGTATTTTCTAGTTTTCTATAAATTTTTTCTATAAATTTTTTCTATAAATTTTTTCTATAAATTTTTTCTAGTTTTCTATATATATTTCTAGTATTTTCTATAAATCCTAGTATCTCTCTTACAGCCTGCTATAAAAGGTCAAGCACCCTGCAGTCCGATGTTACCCTTCAGCTCCCTCTGCTCCATGCTCAAGAAGTTCCTGGCTGAATGCACCACCTCAGTGAACAACCGTGCACCGTGACGCTCCTTGCAGAAGAGCCCATCTAATCCACAGTGCAGCTGCCACAGAAATATAAACAGATAGCAGTCTACTCTGATAACCAACCACATCCTCTTCAAAAATGTATGCAATCCATTGTCTCTTCAATAAGGTGTGGACATGTGAGTTATACCAGTTATATCAATTTTCACAGCTGACGAAAGTGATTCTTCTCTGTGTTGCTTATAGCACTTGACATATTCCTACTAAACTAGAGAAAGCTATTAGACATGTGGAATGCCCTTTGTTTCTCTATAAAGATAATTACACCACAAATTATGAGGTATCTGACATAAGGTTTATCTTTAAAATGCTTGGAATCAGCATTATTGCTGATAGCGAAGAACAACCTATGTTTGTGTATGATGCACTGTCTGCAGTGATGGAATTCCCAGGCTGGTTACCTCTGGTTACACAGTTTTTTGCTTGGTAATTTTGGTGGTAATAGTCAGGCCCTTGTAATCAGCAGTTTCAAAATGCATATATTTTCTCATTTTTTGTTTTTATGTCCTTTCTCATATATTTTCACTAGACGAATATATGTGAGGTGTTAGGTTAAATCTATTTTCAACAAATCACATAATACAGCATAAGCAGATGCAAATCTACACAATTTAACACAAGGATCATGCAAAACAGAGAGTTAAACAAAACAACCGCTTCTGTTTCCCAGGGAATTTGCAAGTGCCACAGGTATACTCAGTTCTGTAGTTCACAAATTCTAGGGCATTTACTTCCACTAAAAGTAGAAACAAGCATAAACAACATATGCAATGGGCATATGACTTAAATCTAACTACCAAAATATACATATGTGAGCGTTTTCTGAACATTATTTTTGATGATACTATACAGATGTCATCTATATGTAAAAATACAACGGAATACAAAATCTGAGGCATTATGGACTGATCTGCTGCCATTTAGTCTATGCAAGGCTACCACAATTTAGAAGGCTCTTTGCTACAAGCAAAGATACATTGGACTCCTGCCTCCCATCTTGGCGTCAGCTTGAGTTCTCCTTTATCTGCTACAGCTGACACATTTGCCAGTCCAAATACTGTTCTAAGATAAAGCAAGCTTGTTTCTTTGAATATAATTGCTTTGTAGACTTTAAAATTCAGTAAGTGATATAGATAGGTAGGTAGATAGATAGACAGACAGATAGACAAACAGACAAAGACTTGTGCTCTCCACTTGCAGCATCTTAAACACACAGTAGAGTACGAGCAACATTTCATAAATCGTTACCTCTGCTGTCTGCTTCATCTTGGATACAGACCTACCATCCACAAAAGAGAGTAGCAAATTTTAAATGGAAATTATTTTTTCTTACCAAATAAGCTCCACAAACTCATCAGGTGAAATCTTTAATAAATATGTATCTATCTGAAGTGTTTGATGGGTGATTTGCTTTCCTGCTTATGAAGGTTATAACTGCTTTACGTATTATTCATGGAGGAGGCACTTTGTCTAGTAAATGAGTGGAAGGGGAAACCTTATAGACTTAGTAGGAGCTCATTCTGTGTTTGTCATAGTACAGGCTAAACAGATTGATGTGGAAAATTTTTTTGAATGTTACCTCTGATTTTATTTACTTAGATCATTAAGTTTATTTAAAATATAATACTGTCAAATTTGAGTGTATGCTGTAGCCAATCTGCTTAGAAATGATCAGTGAGACACTTGATACTTTGCTAAACTTCCCCAGGTGAATAATCACTCTGAAATTATTGCAGGAATTTACAAGTTGATATCAACAGAAATTAAGGCATAAGTTACAGTTCATTATTGTTGAAATGAATGCTGTTTATTCAACCAAGTCTCAAAACACAGAAATAGAATGAGACTAACTCCATCCCACAGTCCATATTCATACTTTCATTTTTTTAACTCGCATGGGTAATAGGATACTGAGATGTTAATAACCGTTGCCCTGGAGCCTCTGCAAGAAATCAACATAATAGACATGATGTTTTACTTAATCTACTTCAAGTATTCATTCACTAAGTATTTCTTAATCCATATTTGATTAATACATTATGATATCTAATGTATCATTTACATAAATGGGAAATTTATATCAGATCCAGATTGTATGAAAATAGTGATTATTAAAATATGTATGTGTAGGTGTCTAATAAAACAATAATAAATCCAGTCTGATATTCAGCAAATTTCTAACTCAGCAATTTTCTTTTTTCACTCCAAATGCAAATAAGGTGATTTCTATTCTATAATGATTTTTTTTATGATGAACATACACAACATTAATTAACTTCTCTTAAGTTCCTCCAAAAATGAACTTTACAGAAGTCTTTTTTTTTCTGTTTCCATTCTATAAAGGGAAAATCCGTAATGTTCTTAATAGTGTGTGTGATCCATATGATCTGGAATGCATGTCTGAATCTAATATCATACTAAACATGTGTCATGGTTTAACCTCACAGCCACTCACTCCCTCCCCTTCCTGTAGGGTGTGGAAAAGAGGGGAAAAAAGGAGAGGGGGGAAAAACCCTCTTGGGTTGAGATAAAGACAGTTTAATAGAACAGTAATGGAAGAGGAAAATAATAATAATAACAACAGCAGCAGCAGCAATAATAGTAATAATAATAAAAATAACAATGGCAAAAGAATATACAAAATAAAATCATACAACACAAATCACTCTCACCACCTGATGAATGGGTGCCCAGGCGGTCCCAAGCAGTGACCACGGATTCCTGCCTCCCAGTCAACCCCCATTTATATCCTGAGCATGATGTCTATGTAGGGACTATTCCTTTGGCCAGCTTGTCCTGTCTATGCTCCCTCTCAGCTTCTATAGGAAGCGGAAAATGTTCTTGACTAATATAAACATCACTTAGCAACAACTAAAACAATATGTGTTATCAACATTATCCTCAAACTAAATCCAAAATACAGCAGCTACTAGGAAAAAAATTAACTCTGTCCCAGCTGAAACCAGGACACCATGCAAATATTCTTATCAGCTTCTCTATCACCTATGACAGCCCATGTGAAAAAATGATGTCAGTGCCAAAAAAATCAGTTTGTAACAGACCAGTTGGGGAATGCTGCTTCAGTTTTGATGTAGTCATTAAAACTGTCTGCCTTCACACCTTCACAACTGGTCAAACTTACTTTTCTGAATTCCATAAGCTATGAAAATGCTCCACTTAGATATGAAGTATGCAGGAGGTGGAAGCAGGGACAGGTAACAAAAGGAGGAATTTAGAAATACTAGCCAGGCATGTAGGGTTGGCGTTAGGAAAAGAAAAACTCAAACTCAACTTGAGTTGTTACATGCAAGGGACATGAAGGACAATAAAAAAGCTTCTACTGCTACATTACTAAGAAAAACTTAACTATGAAAATGTGGGACCATTGCCAGGTGGGGTGGGTGATTCAGTAACAGCAAACTCAGACAAGACTCAGGTGCTCTGCTGCCTTTGCCTCAGTCTTCAGTTATGAAGTCTCCCAGGTTAAAGCCTCCCTGCAGACCCTTTCAACCTATGTGGTTCAACAACTGGTACAACAGTATTTCCAGCAGCTTGCTTGAGAAGCTTTGGCGCTGTCTTTTGATAGCTGAAGTGCTAGTTGAAACAAAAGGGGCTAAGCTTCTCATGGTCTGCACTCCAAATAGTAGGATTCTCTTCTGAGATCTGGGCTCAGAGGAACATGACGTATTCTGAGAGAGGAAAATGTCCTTTTTTCTCATTTGGCTTGCAAGTGCACCTGGCTACTCAGGAATTTCCTATTCCTCTCCATTTTGCAGTTAGCATGTGTGTGTACACTAAGCACGAAAAAGAAGAATTCATATGTAACTCATGCGCAACAGGTTTCTGTATAACACCTGGACTGTGATAACTGTGTGTCTGCACGTGAGCTTTCTTAGCAATAGTATTTTCCAGTGATATAGAAATCTTTTTTTAAACTTTTTTTTTAAACTTTATTTGTTCTTTCATCCTGAAAATTCTCATATGTGCTTGAATAATTCAGTCCTCTAGTGTTGTGCTTTTATTCCAGTTAGATTTATATCAGTGTATTTTCTCATAAAAACCACATTCTATTCTCTTAGCTTCTGCTATGTAAAGATGAATTAGCCTGATTTTTCTGGGTGCCACTGCAGTTGACGAAGTCAGTGTGAGTTCTCAGTGCCCACTATATTCACAAATGTCTCAAGTTTAGCGCTCTCCTTTTGCTTTCTCTATTTTTCCTCCTTTGCCATAAATGTAAATGTTTAATTTATGTGGGGTTTTTTTGGTTGTAGTTGGGTTTTTTTTTTAAGAAATAGTTTGCAGCCTCAGATTTAGGCATTCCCCGTTCATATTACTTGTTCAACTACAAAGCTCAGCTGCCAAATGACAGTAATTGCCTGTTTCTTTTCCCAGTAACATCCAAGATTCACTACTTTCAGGTTTCTTAAGAATAGCTGTGCTTCCATTACTTAGTCAAGTCAAGTCAGTGCAGTGCAAATAATGTGATTCATTATCATCATGTCATTTGCAGTGCGAGAGAGCTGATGAGACAAAATGAGAAAATACCGCTTCCTGTCAAAAAAGAAAATTGTAAATATTTCGTTCAGGTTGCGGAGCAGTTCCTGAGTATATTTTCCAGTTGAAAAATAAGTGTGTAATGGGGATAGATGGTACTGTTCTTGGCTTGAACGTACACACTAGGAACTTATTAATTGTCTAATCCTACTTTTCTAATAAGTCCCTAAACTCTCGATGGCTGAAGTATGACTTGTTGAGCCCATTTATTTACACTATTCAATACTATTTAAGTAAAAAAATCTCTAGAGCTGGAGACAGGGATTTCAGCCAGACAAAACATTTTGTTTTACAGGTACTTGTAGAATTTGATAAATGAGCAGCTGTACATTCCCCTCGAGCTACTATATTTAGACAAGTAGAACAGATGGTATGGCTCTGCTTATCCTGCAGAGAAACCTGGATATTGATGAAGGCAATGCCGGTATTGCATGCGCAACCATGAGAGCGAATTGTAAAGGTGCATGGTGGGGAGATAAGACCTTTTGTGACCTCTGGTTATTGGCACAAAAATGAAGATGTAAACCAAATAACATCATTAAGGTTAAGACTACTGACATTCTTGCCAGTTAGTATTACTATGCAATAAAGATATGTGGCAATTAACCACTCCTGAGTGACTGAAATCATACAACCAGAGCCTTTGCTGTGATGTGGAGTTAGTTCTCTCCCTCATATACACCTTCTGCTGTCCCCATTGCTCCAGTAGTTACAGATATTCTAAACCAGTGTTTGCTCTCTAGTAGGGTACTACAATGTACCTATTCCCAGGGTCAAGAGTTATTCTCACCATTTGAGCAGTACAGCAAGCTGGTACAAGGTACATTTCTAATGTGTCAGGCAGTGAGTTTCAAGAGCAGTCCTTGGCACTGGAGTAAATGAGAGTATAGTGCTGGCACGTAGTAGACTCTTGACACATTAGTTGTTCCATTCAGAACACAGTCACTGACACATCTGTGATTCTCTTTTCTTCCTTTAGATTGAACAACTATTGAGAAAATGCAAATATCTTGAGGAAGGTGGAGCTGTATGGTCCCCTGACAGTGGAACCCCAAATCTCATAAAAAGCTGGCTAGGTTCAGATTCCGATAAAGAAACAGAGTTGGCTATTTAAAAGAAATGTTTACGGCTTGTCAGCTTTGTTTTCGGCATTCAAGCCAAAGCTTTATGGTGTCTGTTATGCCAGTGTATTTGTACCTTTCCAAATACATTTAATTAGACTGCTCTGTAATGGAACCCAGGTTCACGTCCTTATAGTTTTAAATGAAAAATAAAGGAATCTTTTATCCCACAGAAGGGCCGTGATCTTTCAGACATTAAATGGCAGTTTATAGTGATATTTTTGTATTGGTTATGTTGAAAAAAATACAAAAGAAAATGTAAGTGTGAATGTAGAGAAAATACACTGAAATGTATACAGCAAATGAAACAAAGTCCCTATTATCTCTCTTGCTGTCACTTTCCTTAGGAGACACAATCATAATGATTCTCCTCTCATCTTTAGAGCTGAAAAATTCACTGCAGTGTCATTTCCATTTTCTACAAATGTTTTCTTCTGTTCCAATCAACATTTAGGGATGAATCTATATTGCAGAGTCCAGAGCTAATTTGGGTCCTGAGAGAAGTATATCTGTGTAAGTTCAGCCAAGCAAATGGAACACTTGGCAGAAAATTTGCGTATTCATTGTTCTGTGCAGGTATTACCCAAACTTCACATTTTTATCTTAAATAGGGCCCATCTGAAAATCCAAAGCAAAATTTGTGAAAAAATGACTAGGAGTAGTAAAGCCTTTGACACCGTTTACCACAGCATTCTCCTGGAAAAACTGGCTGCTCATGGCCTGGTTGGGTGTGCTCTTCACTGGGTAAAAAACTGTCTGGATGGCTGGGCCAAAACAATTTTGGTGAATGGAGTTAAATCCAGTAGGAAGCCTGTGGTGCTGCGGAACACAAGTGGTGTTACGCAGGGCTCAGTACTGGGGCCAGTTCTGTCAGTGATCTGGACGAGGGCACTGAGTGCACCCTCAGTAAATTTGCAGATGACACCAAATTGTGTGTGTCGACCTGCTTGAGTGAGGGAAGGCTCTCCAGATGAATCTGGACAGGCTGGATCAATGGACTGAGGCCAATGGTATGAGGTTCAACAAGGCCAAATGCCAGGTCCTGCACTTGGGTCACAACAACCCCATGCAATGGTGGAGGCCTGGGGAAGAGTGTCTGTAAAGCTGCCCAGCAGAAAAGGGCCTGGGGGTGTTGGTCGGCAGCCAGCTGAATATGAGCCAGCAGTGTGCCCAGGTGTCCAAGAAGGACAATGGCATCCTGGCCTGTATCAGGGATAGTGTGGCCAGCAGGACCAGGGAAGTGATAGTCCCCCTGTACTCGGCACTGTTGAGACCACACCTCGAATACTGTGTTCAGTTTTGGGGCTCTCATTACAAAAAAGACATTGAGGTGCTGGAGGGTGTCCAAAGAAGGGCAGCGAAGCTGGTGAAGGGTCTAGAGCACAAGTCTGATGAGGAGCGTCTGAGGGAATGGGATTGCTTAGCCTAGAGAAGAGGAGGCTGAAGGGAGACGTTATTGCTCTCTAAAACTACCTGAAAGGAAGTTGTAGTTAGGTGGGGGTCGGTCCCTTCTTCCAAGTAACTAGCAATAGGACAAGAGGAAATGGCCTCAAGTTATACCAGGGGAGGTTTATATTGGATATTAGGAACAATTTTTCACTGAAAGGGTTATCGAGCATTGGAACAGGCTGCCCAGGGGTTGAATCACCATCCCTGGATGTATGTAAAAGACATATAGGGACGTATAGGGACATGGTTTAGTGGTGGACTTGGCAGTGCTAGGTTAACAGTTGGACTCGATGATCTTAAAGGTCTTTCCCAACCTTAATGATTCTATGATTCTATGAAGCCTCAAGGCTGGTAAATTTCTATTGACTGTAGTATATAGCTATGACTTTCAAGTTTGCAGAGAAGCCAAATTTGTCCTGGAAGAATTTCAGATTTCTCGATGGTGTTTTTTTTCTTGAAGTTTCAATTTTGTAACAAACTCCAGAATCAGCAATTGTAAGACGTGTGATAGTTTAGATTACAGTTGTCTAGATTTTGCTTTTTTCTGCTTGAAATGTTTTATATATGTATGCATTCCTTAAGCATAAGCATAGTCTGTGACATTTTAAGTAGTTGAACCTGAACTATAGAGTTAAAATACTTTATGCCCTGAATGGCAGGTTGTAACTTTGTGTTTGTATGGTGAAAATTCAAATAAGTTGTAATATTTATGAAGGTTTACAAAACATTAAATTAATTATTATATTTAACTATCAGCATTTTCAGTATAAATCTTACGTAAGTAAAAGACCTAAAAAATGTTCTATTTAATGCCTGGCAAAATATTACTTGTATTTCATACATATTCAGCTCAGGAGAATAAAAATGAGCCATACTTCCTTTATAAATGTAAGCTTGTTTGAGCTGTCAGGCAAGAGGGAGAGGGATTGGGGAAAGACAAAGTAAGGGAATGCTATAAACCAAATGTGGGGGTTTTGTTTTGAAAAAAATATAAAAAAGTGAGTAGTGGAAAATGAGAAGAGAACCCCTGGGTGGCAGCTGATAAAGCAGAAAGAAGAGAATCTGGTGTACCAACAAATACAACTCATCTCACCCATGATTTGTATGCTACTCTGGCTGCAAAAGTTTGCAAAACTGAAGATTTTTTTTACATAGGATCTAGCCATGAAATATTGTATTTTGATTCAAAATTAAAAGGCAACTGAAGAAATGTTTATTTATCTGTTAGACAAAATCTAGTATATTTTAGCTGTGTTTTAGCTTAAAGCCATTATTCCACGAGAGTTCTAAAAACATAGGAAAAAACTGAGATACTGCTGCATGTACTTTGGATTTTATTTTTTTTTTTCTTTTAGCACTTATGGTTTGCATACTTTACATTTCAAATTTCTGTCCAGAACAGAACAAATTATTTGTCAAATAATTAATTTAAATAGATTACTCAATAGATTACTCAGCCTCACTCTCTCCGTGTAGAAAACATATGCATGGACTACAGTTGCTTGAAATTACCTTTATTTGATGGAAACTGAAAGAATTTTCAATGATTTTTCTTTATTTCCTCATTTTGAGACTTGTCCTGCACTCTTCTGAAAATGCATGACAGTGGATATTTCAGATTTTCATTATGTTTATTAATCAGAATCAATAATTTTCATATACTGCCTAATTTTTTTTTCCCATCTCCAATTGAATAACATAATCAAATTATATTTTTCAAGAAAGCCGGGCACAAACATAACAGCTAAGTAATACCCAGAAAAACTTCATTACTACTAATGTGAATTTTAAGTTACATATGGAACAGGGAAAGAGAGCACTGTATAGTTTGGGTTCCTATTTATGAGTCTCAATGCATATTAATATGGTATGTGACATCGGTGAACGGAAACGGCTTTGATGCAGGGATGTCATGTCTACCCTGCCCTAAGTCTATCACCTGTCGCTATAAAGGCCAAGTAATCTGCAAATGTCTCAGCATTTTAATTAAGTACATGATTATATCCTCCAAACTCAAGAAAGGTCCCTCACAGAAAGCAGGAAATCAAGCAAAAGCATCGGGAAACACGTATGGATGAGCAAGAAACTCCTAACTGAACTCAGGCTCAAAAAGGAAGTATACAACAGATGGAAGTAGAGACAGGTGACCAAGGAGGAGTAAAGAGATGCTGTCCAGTCATTGAAGGATTAAGTTAGGAAAGCCAAGGTCCACCTGGGGTCAGATCTGGTAAGGGATGTGAAGGGCAACAAAAAAGAACTCTACAGGTACATAAACAGAATAAAGACTAGGGAAAATGTGGGCGTGCCACTGAATGAGGCAGGGGATTCCATGGCGAATGACGTGGAGAAGGCTAAGATACTGAATGCTGCCTTTGTCTCAGTCTTTACTGGTAAGACCAGCATTCAGGAGTCCCAGCCCTTGTTGCCAAGAAGGCCAGTGGAATTCTGGGCTGCATAGGAAGAGTGTGGCCAGCAGGCCAAGGGAGGTCATTCTGCCCCTCAGCTCTGCACTGGTGAGGCCACAACTGGAATATGGTGTCCAGCTCTGGGCTCCCCAGTTCAAGAGGGACAGGGAACTACTGGAGAGAGACCAGCGCAGGGCAACAAAGATGACTGAGGGACTGGAGCATCTCCCTTATGAGGAAATGTGACTCTTTAGCCTGGAGAAGAGAAGGCTGAGGGGAGACCTTATTAATGTTTACAAGTATCTAAAGGGTGGGTTTAAGGAGGATGGAGCCAGACTCTTTTCAGTCATTCCCAGTAACAGGACGAGGAGTAACGGGCACAAGTTGGAACACAGGAAGTTCCGATCAAATATGAGAAAAAACTTCTTTACGGTGAGGGTGACAGAGCACTGGAACAGGCTGCCCAGGGAGGTTGTGGAGTCCCTTTCTCTGGAGACTTTCAAGACCCGTCTGGATGCAGTCCTCAATAATGTGCTCTAGGCAATCTTGCGGGGGAGCTGGACTAGATGATCTCCTGAGGTCCCTTCCAACTCTGAAATTCTGTGATTCCTTGAAAGTCTCAAGCAAGGAAGTCTTATCCTCAGTGAAGAAGGACCGAGTTCAGGAGCACTTACATAAACTGGACATGCATAAATCCATGGGCCCTAATGGCTTGCTGAGAGAGGTGTCTGATATCACTGCAATGTCACTGTGAATTATCTTTAAAAGGTCATAGTGATTGGGAGAAGTTTCTGATAACTGAAAGACAGCAAATGTCACTCCTATCTTGAGGAAGGACAAAAAGGAGGATCTGGGGAACTGCAGGCTAGTTAGCCACACCTGGGAAGTTGATGGAGCAATTATTCTTGGAAACTGTCTCTAGACACATGAAGGACTAGAAAGTGATTAGGAGCAGCTGCCATGGATTTATGAAAGCAAATCATGCTTAACCAACATTATATCCTTCTACAATGAGGTGGCTAGCTTGGTAGATGAGGGAAGAGCAGTGAATGTTTTTTATCTCGGAAGGCTTTGGACACCGTGTCCCATAACATCTTCATAGACAAGCTGACAAAGTACAGTTTAGGTAAGTGCACAGTGAGGTGAATCGCAAACTGACTGAACTGCCAGACCCAGAGCGTTGTGATCAGTGGCACAGAGTTCGGTTGTAGGCAACTTACTGGGTTTGATACTGGGCCAATACTGTATAACATTTTTGTTAAGGAGCTGGACTCTAGGACAGAGTGCACCCTCAGCAAATTAGTAAATGATACAAAACTGTGAGGAGTGGCTGATACACCAGATGGGTGTGCTGCCATTCAGAGAGACCTTAACAGTCTGGAGAATTGAGGCAAGAAGAATCTCATGAAGCTCAACAAGGTCCTGCAGTGAAGTCCTGCATCTGAGGAGGAATAACTCAAGGCACCGGTACACACTGGGGCCAACTGGCTAGAGAGCAATTCTGCAGAGAAGAACCTTGGGGATCCTGCTGGACAGCAAGTAGTACACCCTGGTGACAAAGAAGGCCAGAGGCATCCTGGGCTGCATTAGGAGGAGCGTTGCCATTGTCAGCAAATTGAGCGAGGTGATCTTTCACCTCTACTCAGCCCTGGTGACACACTTGGAGTGCTGTGCTCCCCAGTGCAAGAAAGACACAGGCATACTGGAACAAGTCCAACCAGGGCCAAAAAGATGATTAAGGGATTGGAGCACCAATCATATGAGGAGAGGCTGAGAGAGCTGGGGCTGTTCAGCATGGATAAGAGAAGGGTCAAGAGGGACATCTTGTTAAGGGGTGGTCAAAGAATGGAACAGAATGCCCAGGGAGACTGTGGAGTTTCCACCCTTTGGAGATATTAAAAACCTGACTGGACACAGTCCTGGCCAACTTAACATAGGTGACCCTGCTTGAGCAGGGGAGTTGTACCAGATGATCTCAAGATGTAGTTTCTAACCTCAGCCATTCTGGGATTCTGTGATTAGAGATGTATGCCGTGTGTGCTTTGGCTGGATAGTCAAAGAACCCAATAGCATGGCACAGAGCTGACTGGGAGCTGACATTCACCATTTCTACGAAAACTGCGAAATATTTTGATAAACAAAACTTTTTTCCCCTCCCTTTGGGAGTTTTTAGCTGCAAGACCTTGAACAAAAAAGTACAAGACCTTCCAGAAAATTGACTGAGGAATAAGTGCTCACAAAATCAGCTTATTAAATGCAATTCCCTATAAAAATATATCCTCCAAAATGTTTGAACTGAAGGACCCTATGCACACAAGTAGAAGACAGCAAACTGCAGTACTTATTTTAATTCTGAAGACTGCTTGCTCTACAGGAAAAAAAAAAAGCATTTATTAATATTGTTTGCATCTCATGGCTGAAAAAAAAATTCGTTCCCTACCATTTAATTGGCTATATATATTTTAGAAAGGAATAAAACGTTCCTTATGCATAAATTCTGTATGTAATTAAATGCTTTAATGAAGGTTCTTCTACCCTCTAACCTTATGTCCTCCACCCAAATATTTTAATTATATTATTTTGGAATAAAGCTCCTTTCTTAAAAAATAAATAAATAAATAACCTTTTAAGGACTCAGTAGAGGAGGATGGGAAAGAGTAACTCCTGAAATTTACATTGTGAACTTCCTGGGACAGGAAGTCTCTAGAGTCTTTCTTTCTCCCTTTTGCCCATTTTCTACTGCAGTGGTCTGGTGAAAGGAGACCCCTAAAATTCTGTTTTCATCTCTTGGTTCTGCAGGAGTTGCTATGGTTACAAACTGTCAGAACAGAGGCATTTCTACGCACACAGTCGTGCTTTGCAAAAAGGGAACTGAGCTCTCCCATACATTCTAGTCCTCCTCCTCCTCACCACCTCCCACCCCCCACTTCTTTCAGGTCTGTATCCTTTGAAAACTCTTAGGGAGGTTTGCTTAATTAGGAACATGAAACATTTTCCAGTGCCAGGCCAACTACAATGACATTCCTCTCCTGTCTAAAGACAGGAATTTGTAACTGCAAATACATGCACATAATTATGTATGGTCACTAGTCCTTTGGAGTTTAAAAGACCTACTCACGTAAAGAAAGCTACCTGTGAATGTTTGTTTTACTTTTCGCTTACATTATGTCCTCCTCTTCAGCTAAGATCACTGAAAGATGATTCTGACAGAATATCTAGGGCAATGTTTAATGTGGAAATTGTGGGCTGTAATGAATTCATTCATTAGGTAACCATACAAATGCTTATAGGATACATGTACATCAAGACATTTGGTTACAGAAACACAAAACTGTTTACCCTTTTAAAAATATATTTCTTCACATGAAAGAAAAGCAGTACCATTATATACATAGGTTGTTTTGAATACTTTTTGCTTCAACTAACAAAATCCGCTTTTAATGTAATCAAACATTTGAAACTGCAACAGTGAAACCCAGAAAATGTTTGTGAACGATATAACTAGTTTTAGGATCACTTCAGGGCTAAATAATTTTCTGCTTGCATACCACTGGTTAGAGTTCCAAAATCTTGTGCAAGTTTATTTATTGTCAGAGCAAAATTTAAAATAGTTTCTTTGCCTCAAGTGCTTTCATTGCTTTTTAAAGAATTTTGATTGGAATTTGGTAGCTGATTGGTATTTGGTAGCAGCTCATTGATGAGCTGAGCAATGTTTATAAAAAGTCATTGGAGTATCATGTCCTCATACCGTGGT